>NW_020273470.1:0-70297 GCF_003268045.1 Sipha flava
GGATGATGATTTGGATTACGAGAGTCGATCGAATATATTTTTTTTTTAATGGACGAAGCAAACACTGCTGCGAGAATGGCGATCAATCATATACATTATTCAAACTGATTATCTTACGCCATAAAGCCATAACTCTTCTGCTCTCTCTCTTTCTTTCTCTCTCTCCCTTTCTCCTATATCTAAACCGTCTGCGCACAACGGGACCTCGTCCAAAATATATGAATAAATAATAATCTTCCGAACGGCTGACAAATCGTACATTATTATCGAACTACTTATCCACCGAGAACCACGACGAGTTCACGTATATGTAAAATAATACATAATAATAAAAATTGTCGTACCATAGAAAATAATAGTCGTTCTGATGATGTTCTGCGCGCACGGGTGTGCATACAAATCGTCTTTCGCTTTAAACTATTGCTTATAAGCTATTATGTACAGGGTGATTTTATAAGCAAGTTCACCCTTTTTATCCGTTTAAACTATGCGTTCGTTTAAATCCTGATTTATGGAAAATGTGTTGTGTGTACTACAAATCTAATCCGATCCTTAGAAGTCTATGCCTCTTAAGGAGTATCCTTTGGTCATATAACTTTTTTATTTTCAAATGAGAACACCAATTATTTTCCTTTATAATCTTTTTGAAAATTTTGATATCATACAATATAATTTGCCCAAATGTTGACTACTATGTTTTATCGAAAGTTAAATGAATTAAATAATTGTTGGTTTAAAAAAAAAAAAAAAAAAACCAAACATCAAACATAAACTATAATTTAAACGAACACATAGTTCGAGCGTTAAAAAAAAACGATGAGCGTACTTCAAGTTTCACTCAGTATACACGATCGTCGGTTTTTATTTGTGTATATAGCCGTTCGTACCCTTTGCCGTTTGAACCAATAAGCCCTGGGAGATGGGCGCGCCGACGGATAAAATTCGTCGGGACGGCAGATCGGGCGTCCGGATTTAATCATCAATCAGTTCGGCGGCGAACGTGTACACGCATTAAACCATTAAACTCGTGTAAATAAACATTTGCGTTTCGCTGTTTCTGCGGCTCGTTGTAACCGTCACCGCCGCACGTCTGCACCGTTAAAGTTTACGGGCCTCGTCCGTGCAATGTTATCGCTTTACATCGTACCAATCACTAATTGCGAGGTCGCTTTTTACGGAATTTAGTTTTTTACGGATTTGTATTTATCTGCCTTAGATACATATTTTGCGTAAAAACGAGACTGATCCATTAAAACATGCAGAAAAGTGAGTGTCAAGGTGATGTACTCATTCTTAAATCTACCTCTTTCCTCAGTCTTGCCTGGATAGATTTGTGTGTCTCCTGGAAAAGGTTTTGTGGACATGTCCCCTTTCTGCGATTAGTGATTCATATGATACGCAAGCGTTGTTGTTTTCGCGTAAGAGCACGTCGCGGTGCGTACCGTATTCAACACTGTGAGGATTGAATTTGGAACATGTGGTTCCCGATCTTTTATCGCTAGAATTGGCAACGTCGCGGACACCGCCACTGGAGGTCGTCGCAATCGTTTGCATTCAACGTGATAAAAATGGGTTTCGAACGTGTACCATCGTTGGGATTTTTTTTTACAAAAGTAATGATTTACGGCCGGAAAAGCGTGGGGTTTGCTGCCTGATCGAAACTCAAATGTCTCGCACGCCAAACGTTCGACGTGAGCTTATGATTATCGTTTGCTGTTTATTCCTTCGTTTATTCATCCACGCTTGTGAGTATTGTTTTTTTAAAACGAAAAACGAATGTTGTCAATTCGATTTCGATTAGAATTTACTATTTTCAGGCACACATTGTCTGCGGTGACATTTTTGATAATTTCATATTTTTTCTTTTTCACTATAATATCGATCTATTCGGCCGCATTAACACGATTAGCTGGGTGCGTGTTCAATGCGTTTTCCCGTTCATGGTCAAACATGTATTTTGTTTTGTCCGCTCTTAAACATTCATATTACATAATTTATCGATATGGATCGCGAGGCTCTCCCGCTCGGTCATGCACCATAATATACTACAATACCGTTTCCTATAGTGGGTGCGGCGAGGGTTCGTTCGGATCGCAAGTCAAAATAATAAAACATATTTACGACGTCTACAGATAGGGAAGAGGGGTTATATACATATACGAAGGATCGTGTATACCTTATATGTATCACCAAACGCAGTAGAGACAGGCAACAGTCGTGTGTCACGTAAATTTATCGTTTAAAAAAATAAAAAAAAAACATATCTAGAACGGACATATGTTTTACATTAAAAATGTTTAACCGCGACACCGAAATTAATGGTTTTTAAGTTATTAAAGTATTTAATTAAGTTTAATAAATATCGTTGCGGATAATACCGAGTATTTGAATGTCATAAATTGCCGTGTAAATTATTTTATTACCACGAATAATTAAATCGGCTTTGACGGCGTCTTATGTTGTTGGTACGTACAAAGGTGCGCAGCAATGCGCATACATTTCATACAATTCAATAATTAGATTAGACTTGATATATTCGATTAGGAAAGTTCGTAGTCCGCTTGTTCGGAGTTTCAATTAAATAAAGTAAATCTATTAACTATTACGAACGATTTAATAATTCTAACCTAGATGAGAACTTGAAGCACTCAGAATCCCCTCTCCGTCGATATAGTATTAAAACGACTTATTACTTTCCAACCCTTCTCACTAAAATATATACCTTATAGTTGCGCTCTTTTATAGTGGTCCGAGTTTTGTGGTTTTGAATTAAACATATGAATGGAATCCGACAGTTTAACAACAGCTATTTTTACGGTTTCGAAAAATATACAACCGAAGTGAATGTCTTTCGTCACGTGCACGCGGATGATCGTTTTAAACGACGTTACAGGAGGAATTCAGCATTTTGTTGACTTCGGATCACGAAATCGACCGACCGGACGCGTCGGAAATATTTAAAAACACTGGACAAGTGTTGGAGGCAACAGAACGGATAGAGTGAGGGAGAAAGCGAGTGGGAAAGATCGAGACAGAGAGAGAAGTTAGAGCGTCGGATGGCTGTACAACGATATAAACATACGAATCGGTGCGAAACACACGTGGTCGCGGATGTCCGCAGATTACGCGGGGGGGGGGGGGGGAGGAGCACGCGCGGGCCATACTATAAGATTATAATATAAATTTATGCACGTGCGACGACGCGGATAAATATAACGCGTAGCGATGCATGTCGACGCGCGCAGAAGGCCCCTAATAATATGTGGTACCGCCCGAAGAACAACGGTGCACGGCGGCGAGTAAAAATGTATGGCTTTCAGTGTATTATTTGGCGAACGTCGCGGCGACCATGCCACAATCTGTCCCGGGGCGGTTACGCAAACGACCCGGAAAGACGCGAAAAATCCCGTGAAATAATAGTACTAGTAATATTTGTACGTCGATATTTCATAGTACACTCTTGCGGAAGGGTGGGCGGTCGTCGCGAAGGGATATATAATCGTGTTATGCGTGCACCGTAAATGATGTTGGGCACGAAGAGAGCCGAAAAACTCGTGTGCGCGCACCAAATAATACGAACACGTTGCACGGTTCGCCGTCGTCGTCCGTAGGGTTCGCGGTCTCGCGATTTCGCATCTTAGCCCGATCCGTGCGGACGGGTTATGGCGTAATACGCGCTGCGCCCGAGGTACCGTGAAACACGCGGTACAGCTATTGCTGTCGGTGTTATTATTGTTTCGTCTTGTTTTTCGCGTGTTCCTGCTCGTGCACCGCTCAACCGCTTACTACCGACTGCGACGAATTCAAACTGCCTGTATAATTATCGTTTCTCGGGCCCCGCGGGGTGCACCGGTACGCGCGCGCCGTGTAACGAACGGACATTTTTTACAACGTTATCAGGACCGGCATTTTCGCACGCGTCCGTTTATCGTACCGTTGAGATTGTTGCGCGGTTAACGTTGTATGGCGCACTTTGTATTTCATACGTTCACTTCGACATCGAAAGGCAAGATAATGCAGTGACACCTACGTTCCATTGTGTTGGGCCCGGCGCACGTTGAGACACAGGCGACGCAGCGCCGCGTAGTTTTCTGTAATCTATTAGTTAGAACGTACTAGCGCATATTGGGAGGCAGGGCAGGACAGAGCTGTGCCTGTGCCGACCTGCGTCGCGCAGTGTCCGCGACACAGATCACTGCACACGTGCCGTGCAGTTTTGGAAATAACGATATTACATAATCTTAAACTAAACTAAACTTGTTAATCAAGTCAAGCATTTTTAATAATTACGATGGAAGAAACTCTAATAGAAGCCGTCAGATATTACGATGTATTAAATGACACTAGACAAATTGAATTCACCGTGACTTTGTTTTCTCTTCATAAAATTACTTTTCCACGTTTTTTTTTTCTTTACTTAACGAATACAACAAAATTAATTCATCAAATTCGTCATCGGAATTTGATTCAGAACTTAAGTTTATTAAATTTTCGGCCATCATACTATTGCTCATGCTGGTAACTGTGCACAACAACTGTCAGTGAAACGTCAGAACTGCGTAGTAATATGCGCTCACTTAGGTAGCGCAGTGTTTCCTGCGCTGCGCTGACCTACGCTGCCCTGCGTCGCCTGCATCTGAATGTGCGCCGGGCCTGTTACTGTTGGTTATTTTTATTTATCATTCGTTTCAGGGCTGCAACGGTATCGCGACACGTTACCAGGGCGACCGTGATAAGACGATTCGCTAAACCATATAGTTTTCGTCGACGCTTAACAATATTTCAAAACTATTAGAGCCTAGTCATCATCATTAGCTGCTGTGGTTTCGTTACGACAATGTCTGATAAATATAGAATCGTTTTTGGGACAAAAAAGTTATAAAACATGGCGCTCGCCGTAAAACGATTAAAATCGGTAAAAAATGATTTTCTGCTCGTAAGAACGCTGTTCAAACACCTAGTACTACTCCTTCGGACCTCCGGTGTAAAAATGATTGAACGGGTTCCCGACGTAACGATCGTAATATACGTGTAATATATTTTTACAATATGTATATTGTGCACGAAAATATCTAATTTTTCAATCCCCCGTCGTCGCCGTCTTCCCCCCGACGAATACAAAACGCGGCGGCAGATTATTTTCCATTAAAATAATGTACGCGAAGTGATTGTGCTCGAAACGTTCCGGTGAAGTTTATCAAAGTGCCGTCATCGCGGCGGCCTTACGCTGCGAAAAAAGCGAGTAAAAAACGTGTTACGCTTTAAAGGGTATCATGGTAGTAAAATAATAAAATAAAAATGCGGAGGAGAACAGCGAGCGGTTCAAGTGGACAAAACGAGAAGATGGGAACGAGGCTAGAATCCTTTAGGAATTATTAAAAGCGTTCACGGGGAAACGGTAATAAATCCGTTGCTCTTTTCTGTTTGTTTAGCCGGCGGCGATATCGCGACTAATATCGCGTACGATAATAGTGTTCGAGTAAAAAGTGCGTAGGATCCAACTCGGTTGTATATGCGTAAATATTTAACATCTCCATAGACGGTTGCGAGTTTGGAGATGGATTTGTCTAGACCAGCGAAAAGCTGCGTGATAAATATTCTTACCGACGTGCGTGACGGATCTAATGTAATTTTATTGTTCGTGTCAAACTAAACACCGTCAAATGCGAATCATCGTTCATCCAGTACATGATTATTGTTATCCCGAATCGTGGTTCTCGAGAAAAACACATCCATAACGACGTAATCTTTGACACGCGTTTTACAATAAAATTCTTAATCAGTTAATATCGGAACAAATTATTTTCCAAGTTCAGAAAGTTTAGTTTAAAAAGTTTTGATTGTAGTCCATTCACGACAGTAAACGTTAACAGTCATGTCAACATATCTATGCTTATTTACATGCTTACGTTAGGTACTCGAACAGTGTTCTATTGCGTTTTAAATTTGAAACCAATGTGTTGAAATTCGAACAGCTTTGTTAATCGTATCTAGGTGACTGATCCATACGTGAGAAAAAAAGTCCGAGGACCATTGGTCCTAATAACTAATAACCTAATAACTAATGATTAGCTCAGTGTAAACGTATTACGACAACAATATTGCACTCTGCCGTATCGGCCGATGATAATATCTTCAAATGTCATATGTAGTCAAAATATTTGATCGAAACCTGTATACCGAGCTATCTGTTTTCTAGGCATGCCGACGCATAATAAATGATAACATCACAATATATTACGTGAACGTATACGTATATAATGTATACAGACTGATTCATGATTATGTCCGATCGCGGAGTGTATATTTTACATATTATGATTTATTATTATTAGCATTGTACTGTTGTTACCTTCGATCAACTGATCTAACATGCCGTATATGTGCGACGTTGCCTCGTCCGTCATTACCCATCCGCCGGTAGTGATCTCCAGTCGTCCTTCCGCCAGCAGTCTCTGAACCGCTTTCCTTTTGGTCGGGTGAGCGCTGAAACAACATAACACACGAATTGGCCGTTTATAAATCGATCTCGATGACATTTATTTTTACCACTTAAAACTATGATCAACAAAAAATAATTATGCACCTGCGGTTCAGTTTCGTTAAACATTTCAAACGGTTCATGGCGAATAACTGTACTAAAAATGTATTAATATTATTATTATTTTTTTTTTAATTTCCACAAACGTTTGACGGTTGGTTTCAAAATGAAAAATTGTTTTTGCCAAATATTTAATTATATCAACGGTACATGAATATTAAAACACGAGTAATTTAAAAAATTTCTCTGTATGAAAACACTAACTGCGCTCGTGCCGTAATCATTATATTATGACATGAATTCCCATAACATTGTCGGAACTATGTGTAAAAAATATATTAACATCTTACGGTGATTACAGATGAATACATGTACGTCAGTTGAACAATCCACTTTTGCTAGAGAGTGTGAGAAAAGTGGGATTTTGATAAAGATTTTGTGACTCGATAAAATAATAAATTCGATGAAAATTGATTGTTTCTAATGTATTGAACAAATTATAAAAACCAAAATCTTGCGAAAACAATTACTCGTTTCTTCGGGGTTATACAGTTAAAACATTAAAAGATTTAGGACTTGGGCTCAAAATATTCATAGCTTAATATAAGGTAATTTATGGTTAATTTGAGGTGGTTTCATTCGTTAAAAAACCATATTTAAAACTAATTACAACAACTGTAAGATTACAATTAGTTGATTTTAGATTTTTATTCCCCGGAATATAATTATTATTAGTTATCGATACACGAATCTTACATGTTTTAGTGATATTTAAGAATATTGAAGTGACGTACTAAACGCTTTGGAAAAACAACTGAAGTACTTAGTTCATCCTCCCTCCCATGACCAAATCGAATTTCAACTTTTGTACAGGTACATCCCAATTATAACTTATGTTAATCGTATCACCATATTAATGTATACCGTCTCTACCGGTACCGTTTACGAGTTAATCCAAATTGATGCACACGCTTTTGTGTATTTTTCATTTTCGTTGCATTTATCGTTTCGTATTTTTCAATCTAGTGTATACCCGTATACCGAGAATCTATTTATACGTAAATTCTTTATGCATATGTGTGTATAATATGTATTTCGATAACACTTTCTTATGCAAACACGCACCCCATTATATTATGGTAAAAATATTCTTCCCACCAATCATTATATATTATGTATACGTCTTACGGTTTTTATTATTTTTATTATTATTATTATTATTATTATTATTATTATTATTATTATTATATTGTATGGAATTATATGAAATTATTATTTCCAAATAATAATACAACGCTTTTCGCTGGAAACTCAACTATTGTTCGTTCCATAGTGCCCCCACGATTATACATATTAACCGTATAAGTATATACGTATAAATGCGTGCGTAGGAAAGCGCACAACAAAGATTGCAGAAAAGTGTATTGTATTACGCGATTAAACGAGGATTTGAACGCATAGATTGTGTAAGTCTAACGGAATAGCTAAACCGCGTATAATTAAACCATATAATATATTATATTCGCGTGCGCAGAACGAAAACTAAAGGGCCTATAACTGAGCGAACGCGCCGTATGTTCCTCTCAGAACAATATAATATTATTGCGGTCTATACAAGGTTTGACTTCTCAGTCCATCGCGTTTTGTCGTACATTATAAAAATGGTATATACGATTCGGCATCCGTCAAAAATAATATTAAAATATTGTTCACCGAAAAACGATTACGATAAAACAATATAGCGTTGAATTGTACGAAAAAAATTTAAATCGAGATCGAAATCAAACACCCAGTCAAAATTGATTTAGAAGACAATTGTTACCGTAAGTCTGTGCACGAAACCGATTTTAAAACGAGCGCGATGCGTGTGCGTATGTGTGTCCATATCGATATATTTTATTAGCGTTCGCGTTCCAACGGATATTTCCGATTAAATATTCGTGTCGGATAATAATTGTGGGTGGCGTTTAATGTGTATTACAATTTTATGCACGCGTACTACAGAGTCGTTTAAACACGTTCAACGTTTATAGCGCACATTTTCGGTCAGTTTATGGCGTTTCCAAGCAAATTGCTTTGTAATTTCAACCCATTTCCCCGCGATAGTGTTGCCTTGGAAAAAAATTGTTTTCTATTTACTACTTATTTTTATTTTTTCGACTTAATGATTCGTATGTCTTTACTCATTTTAACGACAACTATTCCGTAAATGTTTTACGAAAAATGTCGTTAGATAAAATACGAGTATTGGACTCGTAGTCAATATTGTTTATGAGCAGTCATTCGAATGTCATTAAAATGTGCAGTTTACCCATCAACGGTAAACTGCTACATAATGTGTTTCAATGAAAAAATCTCCCTGTCCACGCCATATCGAATCGCGTCGTTTCACGAGCAATATTCAAGAAGGAAAAATAAAATCGTCGTGTTGTAAGATTTTAAGTTGTTAATTATTCGTAAACAATACCGTTTCGAACTTTTCTTTTTACATATTAATTTGCAAACCCTTCGTCCGCGATTTTAACGTATTACGGATTTTTTTTTTTTTTTTTCATGCGCGTCGAATATAACGCCGTTTCAAACGTATAGCTGCACAGTACATGTGCATTCTTGTAAAACCGTCGTGGAAGCAATTTTAGTGTAATTGTCAAAAATGTTCACGTTTATTGTTGCTAGTTCGCACCGGAATAATTTTCGTTTCCTCGGCCGTGGCTGGCAAGCACACGAAAGAAAAATGACCACGGACAGCACCATTGTACTCACGGGGAAACGGTTATACGGAGTGTAATTTATACAGGATGGCTTCTACGTTATTATTGCACTTAGGAAATATAAGCTTATCTGTTCGGCGCGTGTGTGCGTGCTACGACCTGCTATTTTTTAACACCCCCACCACCTCTTGCCCACCGTACAAGAGATTTATTCGTCCAAAACGACCACGGTCTTGAGTCGCTTTTTTCCTAGTGGTTTTTTTATTTATTTTTTTTTTTAATTACCGACTTTTATTTTAGAGTTAAAAACAAAAACAGTTTTCACGCGACGAGAAAAATCTTTGAAAATATCTTTCCTTCAATTCCGCTAATAGGGGGGGGGGTCTTATGTTTTGGTCACCACCAATGCGAATACAACGTTTAACCTTTAAATTCATGCGTTGCTTTGATGATTCGAAAAGACGCCCAACGGTGAACGACCTATTAGTTAGGATGTTGATGACCTAAAAAACACACAAATATGCCCTAAAAACTTCAAAAAAATTACCTTAAAAATGATCTAAAAAACTAATTAAGTAAGTGAAATAAATGTATTTATAATAATAATTCTTATTCGAGATATGGATGTGATAACGGGTGTAATAGTAGTTTAAAATATGAATTATAAATTATAATATCAATAAACAAAAGTATACATTTACATTTTAAGCATTATATAATATTATTAACACTGACTCTAAAATCTAAAATTTTAGAAAAATGCCCCACATTGTACAAAACTACAAAAGATGACCTAAAAGATGAAAAAATGTTGAAATATGACGTTAAAAAACAAAAAAGTGCATTTATAGCTAAAAATGTCTAAAAATGCGAAAAAATGTAAAATAAAATTAGAATATTCTGCACCAAGGGAACATGAAACAAATTTTCGGCTAGGATAGCATTGTATAGAATCAAAGGATAAAAAATGCAAAAGTCATCAACATCCTAATTTTAGTTATTATTATTACGTAACGCGCGGGCGTTTCTCGGATATCGCGCGCGAACCGTACTCGGAAGTTGCGGAATGGTTATGACGGACGCGCGTTCGCGATTTTCTCCCACGTGCAACAGCCGTAACAAAGCGGCGATATCGATCCTATCCCGCAGGGGAGGGCCAAAGGGGCGATTGCCCCCTATTGGGAATTTTTGTTTCAAAACAATTGTTAATTTAATACTACACATATTATTTATAACATAATTTTATTGAGATCCATTTCAGAAGTTAAGTAAAATTTATTATATATTTAGATAAACTAAAATGTATAATCTTGAACGTATATATTAGTTTACAATGTTTACACATGACTGAATATCGCATCGCTTAAAACTTTAAATTCTCCCGAGTACCGATATTATAAATGGTATTTGATTTTGTTCTCATCTATTTTTAGATACACGTTGTTTTGGCCCTTAGAATCTTAATCTTGCCCTGCGGACGCGCTTGGTTCCTAACCGATTACCGTACACGTACCCACATGTTCCCAGGGACCGAAATCTAGTGCTAAACGTGTGCGCGCGCCACGGCCGTTTTGCGCTGCGAGGGATTCCGTCCGGCGGACGAAGGAATCCGACCGCGTGCGCACTTACGGCCGGTTCGACGAATTCACACCGTACCAAAACGTTTTGTTGAGCTCTCGGACTTCTCTGCGCGCAACGGTCGCGCACGAAATCCAATGCCATTCCGTAAGATGCATTTACATCACGCGTGTCGTCGCGGGACGATAATTTCATTTTCCTCGTTTTTAATATACATATACGAAAAAAATCACCAAAGGCGTAATTTTCCCCTATTTGTCGTCGTAAAACGGTCCGCAAATATTGACGGAGCTCGTTCTGAGCGTGCACATCATCAACGTTTCTGGCTCTCGAATTTTAATTTATCACCTACTAAAAATCAACGTACATTGTACACACGCAGTTATTGCGGCTCGTCACGTCGTAGATCGGACGCACCGCGAATATAAACAAACAGTTATTGTTGTTCCTATCCGTTTCTTACGTATATAGATGAGGTACGCATCGCGAATGGTCTTAATCGATTTTAGGCAATCGGTGCAAGAATAATATCGAACCGAGATTTATGCGATCGAATTATTATGTTTTTTATACGGCTTTCGAGGTCGTGAACTCTATGAACATTTGTATCTTATTTGCACGTTTCGACGGAAAACTTTGATTATTAATTTTATCGAAAAATTTGAAAGTAGCCATTTTTATCGACCTTGTTCTTCAGAAAACATAAACGTTTCAACTACATATTTTATATTAACTCTCGAGGGGGTTTTTAATATATCTTTATTGTTTAGAGAAAATTAATGTAGTTTTGATATTATCTTAATTCGTTTACCAATAATTTCAAAACACTACTATCGTGCTAAGTATACTACTTTTATATAAACTGAAAAAAAAAGTCTGATCCGTAAAAATAATCAGAATTTGATTATTTTCATTATCTCAGAAGAAATCGCAAGGAGAGTATCTTTATGGGACACTCCGTATATAAAACAAGAAAAGTAATCGTTTGTCCTTCGTCGTATTATTTGGATCATCTGAAAGCGCGCAGACACTTCGGCCTAGTGGATGCGAATCAGTGCACAGCTGTTCTTGACGTCCAAGCGCTGTAAAAAATTATACTTTTATCTTCTTACTTTTATTATTACGGTATGGCTGCGTCTCGGCATAGTGCCGCGAACTGATGCGTCTAAAAAGACACCAACAAATTATTATCATTCTTATACCTGTAGTCGATACTGCTATTATGCCACGTGCATAACTCGTTGTATACAACTAGTGTACATCCTGTGTCCCCAAGTCGGTCGGATACGAAATTATTTTAAATGCGTTTTTTTTTTCAAACCTTATTGATTAACTTTCTCTACATTTTCATGGAGCCATAACAGCTCGCTCTGGTTTTTACGTTACAACGATCAGCGTTATTACGGCGTGGAGTAAAGCCGATTTGTTAAATTAAATCGAGTTTTCGATATTCTCTAACACACATCCGTACATTTATTACTATCCTTATAATTAATATCATAAATATTTCGATTTTCTATAGGAGTAAAACGTTCGGAATCGTTACAGCAAAATTTAGTTATAATTCTGTGGAGTGTGCTGTCATCTATAATTATAGACTCCCTAATCTTACCACAAGCATCGCTTATAGAGATTAGGTATCAACACAAATTATATTATGCAGAAAATTGTTGTAATCAAGGGTGCCCATAGGAAAATTCTCAAGGAGGGGACAACATTTTTATTTATCAATCTATTCATAAATAGGAATGACCCATTATATAGGAAGGGGCTTACAATTTTACATTATACAATTACATTATATATATTAAACTGGAAGACTATAAAATAATAATTATTCAACCAATTTACCAAAAAAGTAATTTATTTAAATTTTTATTTAATTAATAATATAAATTGGACACTTAAAACATTAGTAATATTTATTAAAATATTAATTTACAAATATTATATAAATATTATTGTGATGTATATATACACATATACATACCGTATTTCTGGAAAGACACAATATTTTAAGAATCATCCATAGAATAGAAACGAAAAAGCGTATAGTTATTTATAGCTAATAATCTGATTTTCCAAACTAATTAGATTTTTCATAAACAAATTATAGATTTTCATATATTAAATTAAATTTTTAAATTCTATTTTAATAACTATATTCTGATCATAGTAAACAATTTTCCAAGATTTTCAACATTTTCCAGGGGAAGGACATGTCCCTCTCTTGCCCCCTCAAATGGGTGCTCTTGGTTGTAATTTTTATTATTGTTGTTGTTGTTGATTAAATAAATAAATAAAAAAAAAAATAAAAAATAAAAAAAAATCTCTACCGATTAGATTTGCGCCCGCAGATGCTATGATTATTCATATGGTGTTTCTAAATTTCAAATGGAATATGCGTGTTTTTTTCGATTTCTTTTTAAATATAACCCTAGGTCATCGTTATTCGTTTAGGAACACGGAATATCGGACGCTAAATGTATTATACATTTTGTATGGATGTATTAGGTGTATAGCGCGGAATAGATTAGCACGTGCGAACCGAAAAACCTGTTCTGAAACCCGAAAACCTTACGAAAACATTGCGTTCCAATTGATCAAATATTTCCGAAGAATCTAAATCGTGACATTTGTTTACAAACACTGAATATCGATTATAAGAAAAAATTCTGAGATTGATTTAATTTTTTGATATTTAGGTTCAATAAATAATACGTAATTAAAACTAAACAAATACAAATGTTTGTAAGTTATATGAATATATATATATTATTTTTTGAACTGATTTATATTGGTTAGGTTAGGTTGGTTGAATTGGCTGGCACATCGATCGGCGCAACCCGAAATCATACACTCGATTAGTATTTTTCGAAAACCAAAACCGGAATCTGAGGCTTTTAAAAAAGACAGAAATATGAGAACCATAACCGAAAAACAACAGTCTTTGACAAGCGTATTTACATATTATTCTGAAACGATGGTAAAATATCGTTTCATCCTGGCACGTGTGTCTCATTCATCGTTATTTATTATAATTGATTCGTGAATTTCTTCACGCACCGTCTGGTCCGCGGTTATTTTAAAACGACCGCTTATCCGTACGTCAAATATACGTGTTCATTTTTAGTCAAGAAAAATATTTTTGTTCCTTACTCTGTATACCTCTTAAAAGTATTAATAGTTCTACTAATATCAGTGGCGGTGACGGCCGGACCGGTATGAGTAATTACAATAATACCAATGCCAATTCGTCGCATCGATTCGGTAGCTGTACATGCATTATGTTTATATATATATATATATGTATAATTATACACAGGAGTATGATATTAATCACTAGCCGACGGATTAGACTTAAATCTGTATTAATAATCGACTAAGCCCGACGATGCGCGAAATACAATATAACGCATTAGGTGGTACGTATATACATGTGTTAACCTATAAAATGCGAATGATTTATCGCGTGGTGCGCCGAACGACTGCACGCAAATTATAATAAGTAATAATAATTATAATAAGGGTAGTAAGTTACAAGGGAAAAAACTATAAAGGTAAACAAAAAATAAAAATAAAATACACAAAGCCTATTGATTTTGTACCGCATTTCTTATCTAATGCCTATAATCATATGTAAAAACGACTATCTGTTTCATTAGAAGGTAAAACGCTAAAAAGTAATTTACTTATTTGCTATTATTAAGCTTATATTTCTAATACCGTTGTGATTTGTCACGAACGAATACCGTGGCTCATAAGTTTACGTATTTTCCGATAGCTACGATTTTCGACGGTGAGTGTTAACCGATGTAAGTCTCGTTCGTGTCTTCGGGACCGGATCCAAGTTAACTGAAACGACTACAACGTTTCAGAAACGCAAGTACGTTATACAACGAGGCGACTTGAGCGGTACAACGAAGACTGAAAATAAATTACTTATAACAATAAGTATGACGGAATTGACAAATTAACGAAGCATTATGCGCGGACGAGTGAAAAAAAATCAAACGTCAACATTACGCTGCAGCGTGTATTGACAGGAGCGTGCCCTAGGGACAAATTCAGGACGGGATCGGTTATAAGAATAATTTGTACAAGATACACAATTTTTTTAAGAGAAACTTTAATGTATTTTCAAGTTGTACTTATTACTTTGTAGTCATATATATATAATATATACTTAAAAATACATTTTTTTACTGTTTATTTAATAAATTGAATTCTCCTGTTTTTCATTTTAGCAAACTCGTCAATAATCTTTGTAGGACCTCGCAGCAACTCCGAACTGAACTCTCTTTCAATTGATATCAATGCTAACTTATTAAAACGCCTAGTTGTCATAGATGTCCTTGAATATATCTTGTTACCGAATGTACTGGTATAACCAATACGCGTTCAGTAACCAATTTAATTTCCTCAAATGGCTTTTCCACATCGCATATTTCTTTGTAAAAATCCATAATATTTGTGCGTCTACTGTACATATTTTTCGCTAATAGGCTTTGGCTAACTACTTTATTCGAGAAACGTTCATTGTAAATTCCCCTACAAGTACCTTTTTTTATTACAAACTCCACGAGAAAAAAACAGGTAAAATTGGGTTCATGTAAACTTCGCAACTGAAGAAAATCAAGATCAAGTAGTAGTATAAAATTAATATGATAGATTATTAAAAAAAAATTATATTATAATATCATATAATATCGCTCAAATTAAATATTTAAATCATTGTAAAAAAGTCATAATGAAATCCACATTTAATATTTTAATCACGGTAAAAAAAAAGTCATAATAAATAATCGTTATACCTAATAATCTAAAAATATATAATTATATCATGTAGTAAACTAAAATAATGTGATATAATTTGTAAATATTTTAAGTCTTGTACTACTCTACTCCATTAGTGTACCTATTTATAGCATCCTGTAATACTGTCATATATTTTTTTTATCTCGGATTTTTTTAGCTTATTTACTTGAGATATGCCATTTAGTTTTATATAAGTATGGATTTGAAATTCGGTAAGAACTTTACTAAAAATATGAACATTTGGTTGACTTTTTTAAAATAAATTTCTTAGATGACTATGAAAGGATTCATAGGCAAAACAAAAAAAAACTGGTGGAGTTTACATTAGATCTTTTATTACATTTTTATCTTAACCGATATTCTGGCGGAGTTTACAATCACCCATTTCATTAGATGCCTATCTAACAATTTTGTTTTGCCTAAAAACAATATTATGACATTAATTTGAGGCGTGTATCATAGTATAGGAACGTAGTCGGACTCTGTGTCTCACTACTAATTTGGAAAAATAACTATTATCAGTTAATACTTAAAATGCCCCCCCCCCCCAGGTAAATCTCTGAAGCCGCGCTTGAGCCAGGTGTTCGTATTCCATGTTCTGCTGCCCGTGAGCTCTACGCTCAAATATTACGAACGGTTTTTTTTTTTTGAATTTAACAATCGGCCGACAAATTAATGGACCTGTTACTTTTCGTATGATCCGAAACGAATTTAATTTATATACGATTTATTATTATATTACTGTATCCGCGCCACCACGGCTATCTCGAAACCGTATTATTAATTCCATCATTCGCGTAATAAATTACGCGTACATGCCAATTTTTTTATTTTTTTTTTTTATTGTCGCATGAAGTGAGCGATTTATTTATCGTGCATAGGTACCCCCATATTTTAACGTTGCGTTATGAAAATGTAAATTAATTTTTTTTGTTTTATTACCACCAATTTTTTATTCGTTCGTTACCGTCTCGTTTTATCACTGTGTATAGTCGTTGTACACGAATGAAATATCGATCGATCGACTGTTATGTATAAACATATTACAACAATTGCGATATGTTTTACATCGAAACATGTGATAACACAAATCTAAAGGCACGCACATATTTTACGTGTTGGATTTAATAATCGTTTAATTGTATAATGAGGTGTACAGTGCAGGCGGTAGTTACCTGCGTTTTATTTATCCAAAAACTACGGGAAAATGGAAACAATAAAAATATCAATTCAAATGGAAGCATTGTAACTTTTAGAAATATTTTCTAAGCCTAAAAGTTTAAAATCGCCGGATTTACACGTATACATTGTATAACCTATGCTCGTGCGTCTACGGGATGTAAATTGTTGAAATCCGAGCACAATAACGACGTCGAGGTGCTGCGTTTTTCGTGGCAAAAGCGATAGATTATAGAGCAGGGGTGGCCACAACGACGCTCGCGAGCCGCATGCAAGTTTCGTACGGCTCTTGAACCAAATTTAGATTAAAATGAATGAATATAAAATTTTGTTAGAATCGTTAGAAACATTAGATAGTGTTTTTAATGCTGTCGGTTTCGTTATAATTACAGTCGTTATTAGGTATAAATTGGCACGACGGCGGTATTTTTAATATGTGTAGATAAAATATGTCTTGATTTTATAAACATTGCTTTACAATGTGGCTCGCCTTGAATTAGCTTTATAAATTTGAGGCTCCCAAAGTTAAGGTTAGTGGCCATCCCTGTTATAGAGTGTAGAGTGGTTGCAGAAAAAAAACGGAACACTGGTATTGTTTATGTTTCGCATAAATTTCTCGCCGCATCAGGAGCAGCTGTTATGGTTTTACGTGATCTGTCGAGAAGGAAACGCACGGTAACGGCCGTCATTAGTCGAACAAAAAAAAACGGGTTTCCGGTAAACGACAAAAAAATTTGCACGCGATTATACACATATAATGTACTACGAGTATATTTATACGCGCGAGTGCTGTGATGCGTTTATCACTTACCGGCAGAACGGTGTAATTGTCGTCAAAATGTCGACATAACGTATACGACATCACATCCCGCGTACGGTCACGTTTCAGTGCACACATATAATATATTTACATAACTAATATTGTAAAGTGTTGACGAAACGTTAGAGTACGAGTGTGAATCGAATTGAAATCAAAAATATTTTCGTAACAGTTCGCGTGCACGCAAATCAAAATTATATAAACAATAATACCATAACGTTTTTCCGATCTTATTATTGTAACATCTGTGTAAGCACGTGACGTAAGTATCGTGTCAAAAAGGACGATTCGAAGTACGAATTTTTCTAATCGGTAAGTTCGTAGTCGAGCAAACATAACTTTGAAACTCGACCAATCGTAACTGTCGACTTGAAAAAGTGCTTTTGTGGTTGTCGCACAGTTCATTTAAACTGGTCGAGCCATAGGTTAGCGAACAAACGACAACTGGGCTGTAGCCTATTTGCGTCCCCAGGGATGTAGACAGATGCGCCCGAAAGATAAGGTACAACCTACCGATTTATAGCCCATACGCGCCCATTTCGCATACAACGTTGCCATTATGATTTATAATATAGATTATTTTTATCTGGATAAATACTTAAATGAAGTAGATTAGTATAATATACTATTATAGTACTTAAATAATAATTTTCTAAATAGTATAGTTTAAATTTTATAATTTTTTCAACATTTCGGGTTTAAAAAAATTAGTTAAAATGACAATAACGAGTAACTCGATTATTTTCACTCTATTATGCTCATCACTATGTACAATAGTTTTAACTTTATAAGGTTAATTAATAGTATGGCTTGATGGTTTGTATTCCAGGATCCAATTTGGCAATGTTGCACGGGTTTAACACATTTTTATTAAAAATATTTCGGGCGCAAATGGGTTATAAAAAAGGTGTGATGGGCGCAAATGGTTTTCACCGGACAACTGATAGGGGATCAAATAAGCTGGAAAAATTAACATTTAAACCAACTATAACTTTTAAGAAACTTACACGAGACCAAGTTTACTTCTATAATATAAACGTATCGAGGTTCAAGATGGAAATTTGTGTGTACACAAATATTTAAACAGTTCTATTACGTTTCGCAAAAAATATATTTAGTAAATAAATAATAAATAAAATAATGATTATAAGGTCGTTTTCACAACTAAGGCCCGTATAATAATAGTGCTTCGATGGTTTATATAATAGTATATTGATCGTTGTGGTTTATATATTTAGCGCATTTGGATTAAACACATTCGGACGCAGCCCGCACTACTGAAAGATTAGTGAAAAGGATTGATGAGCAAGCAAATAAAATAAAAAGGATATGTATTTCCTGTACGCCGTTCATACGGGTGCTGCACATGGCATTCCTTTTATCATCGATTTTAGAATATGTGTATAGGCTAACCTATAGTTAGCGTATAAGTGGACGCAGTCACTAGACGTCGTTGTAATCGTTTGCAAACAGGTTTCCAACAAAAGAAACGACAATTATTAATAATTTTCTATGGATGGAAATCTGTTCCCATCAAATTGAATGCGAACGATCACAAGTTACAGTAACGTCTAAGGACTCCGCGTCCGTTGGTGGGCGTTATAATAGGATCTATAAAACATTCCAAGACCAATGTTTTTATGTGGATAAATATAGATGCGTGCAGAGATACGTACGACGACGGTGAGTTGTAACAGAGTTTTCCTTACTTTTAAAGGATTCCTACGCCGGAGGGTTCGACAGAGAATAACGGGACAACGTGTACGATCGCCGAATGATACCTGCACGCGTTGTGCAGGCGGTAAAACGTACGCTTTTCGTTGCGCATGCGATATTACAATAAATAATATAATACAATATTATTACCGTATACAGAGTTTTGCTGTACACAAGCCTACTATATAACGTCAATTTTTCCGCAATACATTTCAATAAGCCGTGATGCATACAAAGTGTTCATTACGGAACGCGCGTCACGGTGGAAAGAACAAAATCTCATTTACTTATACCCGACAGAGGGGTTGAACATGGCGCGCGGGGAGAAATATTCGCTCATCCCTTCCACCATCTTCTTTCCGTGTTCTTATACCTATACGCAAAATATTATTAATATTAAGTTCCATTAGGAAAAAATAAAAATAAAAAAGTGGACCACGCAGTGGCTTATATTATAATCTTTAAGCGCGTTGTATACGTGTACAAAAAATGTTCTGTTTCTTGAATTATTCAGACTTTCTAATGAAGATATTAAAAACGCATAATCCCGAGAGCGCGCACTGTTTTACATTGTGCCGGCGCGATAACCTAATCGGAGAGAACACAAAATAATATCCAATTTCTCTCCGGCGGCGGTGCTCCAAAGTTAATTTTTTTTTTTCTATTTCTCTTCGTCCTAAATTCGACGCGCGTTTTCGTAATTATTATACCGTTAAAAGTTTTAACTTATTACGCAACATTTTTCTTGTATACAATCTGACGGGTGATTGTTTTTTTATTATTAATATATACAAGTATATATGGTAAATTTTATTGTTTACCGTTTGATTACAACGCGAACTCTGTACGCAATCGGTCGGCCAGTTAACGCTGTTATATATGAAATTACTATTATTGACCAAAATACCACACACACGCATACAATCGAATACGCAAAACAATTTATTACAGGACAAAAATTAAGTTCCTCTCTATAAATAATTATATGTTTATATTCAATTCAACCCGTAAAACACATAAAACAACATGTTCGTCTTTATTGCGTCACACATATACATGTATTAGGGTATTCATTGATTTTTCCGTCCAGCTTATTATTTTTAATATACATTTTATTATTTGGCGTTCGTCCACTACCACATGTGAAAATTGACGTGCACGCAAATAAATGCAAAAATAATAAAACGGACATCCAAATCCATACTCCCAAAGCGTAGGATATAATAATACGTTTTGCATCCTCGAATAATATGTAAAAATATTCAAACTAGATTTGTAACACCACGGTGGTGATGTCGCAATACACGCCATTTGCATGTAATCTGCGTGTATTATATACATATACGTACGCAACAACTAATAAACGTATTTGTGTGCATATTTTCGTGCATGTGTACGCATACGAGAGTGTGTTACGTGTGTGTGTGTCCGTAAATCCGTATGTTTCCAGTTGTTTTATGTACGTACAGTACTATTCGCACGGCTCAGCAAACGGAACTAAATGGTTTTTTTTTTTATTTTTATTTCATCGCTGTACTATATTAAATTTTGACGCGTTATTTTTATTTTTTATCGTTGTTTTATATCCGATTGCAGTGTGTGCCCGTGTCCAATGTCCCGGCTTAGGTGAACCGGAGCGTTGGAGGGGGGAGGAACTGACCCACCACTGCGGTTGACGTCACGTAATCTGTCGAACTTATTGTACGTTTACATTCGATGATATTTTAATGTATGTATATTTATACGCGGCTGTAGGTAAAATGTACGTACAATGTTACCGCGCGTAAAATGGATTATATGTATGACCGAAATTCTCACGGGCCGTTCCTCCGGTACAAACAAGTACAATGTCATAACGTCGTACGTACTTTCGTTCGAATGAGAACGTACGTGTGCGCATGTGTGTTACGGGCGTTAAAAAGAATACGACCGTTCGAAGAAAACCGATTTATAGGTCTTACGTGTTATTGTGAAACATGTGTGTGTGTGTGTGTGTGTGGAATCGGAAATAATGTGTACTCCAACGGGTTATTATGTACTGCAGATCATACGACAGTAACAATAATCGTAAATACTTCCCGTATTGCTCCTAAATAGTTTATTATTTCGCGTCGGACGGACGAAAAAAAAAAAACGATCGAAAAGCGATTCGTTCGAGCTTTTCGGTTTTATGATACATGCATTCTGAGCGCTGTAAACCACTTTTACGAAAGCTGAGTAATTTTTTTTTAACACGCTACAACAGCGGCGCAACAATAATTTATTTAAAAGGAGGTAGGGGGTTCAAAAATATAATTATTTTAAAGTAGCTAGCAAATTTAATTATTCATTTATAGTTTGATTAATGTGAATATTATAATTATAATAGAAAACTGAATTATAATTAAATGTATAATGTAAAAAAAAAAGGTAAAATATATGTACAAGATTATAAATTGAGATCTAAGCAATGTTTTGTACAACTTGTTGTATTAATTCTTCAAGAGTTACGTTAGATTCGTAGTGGACGTTGAGAGTAGCTAATCCATTGCGTCTTTTCTGTGGAATTTCTGAAATCAATCTTCGAATCAATTAGTCAATTTTGCCAAACATTATCATTTTAGAAACATATGATCAAGGGGGTATCCGGACTCGAGTACCCGCCTGGTCGCGCCACTGCGCTACAACACACGTGTTGCAGGAGTAAATACAAACAGTGTTTTACGCGTACGTTATTATCGTAATATTATTCGCGTTTAATAACATCACTCGACCACCTGAGTAACAATGTAGGCAGTGCCGTACATACGGGGGGGGGGGGATTCCGGGTTCAAAACCCCTCCAAGGGCAAAAAAAAAATTGTTTTATTATTGATGACGTGTAATATATTCGTAGTTTCATTATTACGCTTTGAACTTAAAATATACAACAATACAAATATTATGATAACTAAATAATTATATTGATAGATATTTGAAAAGTTTTGTTAACTATTAAATTGGTAAAAAAGTTGTATAAAATAATATATATTTATAGCAGTTATTTATCTTATTCATCTGTGCAACGAAAAAAAAAAGATAACGATTATTTTTGTTAACCCCCCCTCCCAGAGAAAGATTGAATGTACGCCACTGAATGTAGGTATCATTTGTGTATCGCGGTTACCAATTGATAATGCTGTACGTCAGTGATAATTAATACGTTTAATAAATATGGTATCCGCGGCCAGTGGCGCCGAATACGTACTTAATTTGGCGCATTCGCAACATCTAAAATTTGGAGGTGGGTCTATATAATTTTGAAAAACTGATACTTAGTAGTCATTTGGCTAGTAAATCCCCTACTTAATATGAACATGATAATATTTTGATCGTTGGTGGTCTAGATAGGGATGGTCGGGTGGTTAAAATATGTGTTTGCACCACCTATTATAAAAATATAAAAAGTGGTTAAGCGCCACAGTCCGGGGCGAATTGAATATTACACATTAAATGGGTAATAATAAATTTTAATATGTCCGTCGATTTACGTGCGATTTTATGTACTGCACGAGCAGAATCGTTCGACCACGATAATTGGTAGAGTACGTACTTTTACCCATCGTACATTTACTGTTACGATGTAGTAAAAAATTTAACTTGAAAAAAACGTCACGGTCGTCGTATATTTCAATGATGTTTATTTACATTTATTTACACTACATTGATTTACATACATCTGGATCGGTAATTATTAAAATTAAAATGTAAAACAAAATAAATTATTTCCTAGATAACCAAAAATAAAAAAATAAAAAGCGCCGCAGACCGGAACTGTTTCGACCCTCGAAAATGTGAAATTCGACAAAACCCTTCTCGATGCGTCTATACATACACAGTGATAAGGTGATACATTCCCTAAAGGTACAAAATTAACAGGTAGGTATGGTGGTTTTGGCTGTACGCTGATCAGCCAGTGAGCAGTGAATGGCATTCAAATTATACACAGAATAGATTAAAACAGTCGAGGCTGTCTGGTGTTTCGTGCGCGGACATAACATTAACATATTGTGTGTCGATATAGGTTTCTGGTGGCGAACGCGACCGAAATAGCCCAGGTAATAATAACTGACCGTGCGCCTAACATGCACTGGGCGTGTAGTATGTACTATATTGTAACGTATGCAGGGCGAGCTGTATACAGCGTATGAATCGATTTGCTCTTAGGCGTAAACGAAACCGATTTTGAAAGGTCTAAGAAATAAACAACTTGAACGTAAAAATACACTTCGGCGTACGTGTACACGCGTCCTATACGCGCACAGTTGTATATATATATATAATAAATTTATTTATGTGTTCGATATAACAGTGTTAGTTTTAACCCGCTTTTTTACGCGCACACAGTCCGAATCAATCTGTTTCTTTCAATTTGTTAGATCCAATGCAGCAACACATTTATTAGTTGGGTCGTTTTTAAATTGATTTTTTTCGATCATGTGTATGTGTGTAGAAATGTAGGTGTTATGGCGTTGCGAACAAAAAGGTGAAAATGTGTAACAGAAGAAAAATATGAATCGAAAATTGCTTAAATGGCATCGGCGGCTATGACCTTTCGGTAATCTTGGGAATAGAAAGAACAAAAAAAAAAAAAACCAATAAAACCGATACAAGATGCTTCGTGGGCGCGCGTTTATGTGTATAATTATTATTTATCACATGGATCGGGGGGGGGGGGGAACAAAGGAAGGAGAGAGAAAATAACGAATATCGGTCTACAAGCGCACAATACCATTAACAATAATCCATCACACGTGGTGTTTTTTCCTTTTTTTTTTTTTGTCTATTTTTTTCTAATATCTCTTGTGCACGGAATACTGCTGCAGACTAATACGTTTTCTTCTTTCTCTTCCATTTTTTCATTTTTTTTTTTCATCAATTTATTATTATTATTATTATTATTATTCAAACGCAATTTGAGGGGAGGGACAAAAGCAATAATCACTATAATACCATTTGTACGTTATAATAACGGTGTAAATGTTTTACACATGAGACGACTGGCTCAGACGTGGCTTGTCTTAGGGTGTTAGTACTCTTACTCTTAATACGAGAGTGAAATATTGTATTTACGTAATTATTATAATTAATATTTAAAACAGAGGATTGGATGCGAAGGCCACGGTGATTATAATTATAACGGCCGCGGTTAGTGGTGACGGTTTACACCGGCAGCGTCCTCGTGAATTACCACAACGACCAATGTGCCGCTGCGGAGGCGATTCATTAAATCCTTACCAAAAGCGTTGAAATATCTCCAGCGAATATTTCATGTGACCTAACAACCCTTCGAGTACGCCGCAGCACGTCCTAACCCTATATGAGAGTCAGTGTGTGTGTATGTGTGTGTGTGTCTAAGCACAGTTATCGATGGGCACGTAATATTACGTTAATACGAAGTATTTATCGATGTAACAAAATATCTTTTCTTGTAACGCGTTGTTTTGACGCTGAGAAGCTGGACGAGATAGTGTTCTGTAGACTAGCGGTTCGCGAACTTTTACGACAATGGCACCCAAATTAAATGAGTTACTTCCATGGGATTCTAATGCTCAGGGCCTGAATTTATTCGATTCCAGGGTACCCGCACACTCTTTTTAATTCAATATTGTTAGTCTCGACAGATTTCCATAGCCCGAAATAACACAAAGAATATTTTTCTTCGTACTTTTCTCTTGTTGCATAAGTGATTACTGTATATATCTATATTTTAAAGGTTCTTTTTTTCAGATGAAATAGTATAAGTAGAAGACATTTCTTAACATTTTCGTATATCTTATGCAACTGTTGAAATTCCTCCACGGAACCCTTAGGTTAGGAATACAATTTTAGAACCACTGTTAAAAATACACGACAAGTTGTATACGAAAATACAAACGTAATACCGCTATTTTTGGAAAAAATATTTATTTTCTTACTATTTATTATTTATTTGAATTACACAATCTATACAAAGAAAAATATGTTGGTGTATAAAAGGAGAAATAAGAGTAAATAATATCATATATTGACATTTAAGACTTAAGTCGGAGAAGCCGCCCACTGACGACATTCCTTAGGACATAACATTACGTGGGTACATTTGTACGTTAAGTGGGAAGCAAATCGTGACACCATTTTAATTTAACCTATTTTTTTAATTTATTTTTTCTGGTAGAGGGGGTTGTTCGGAAATATTTGAAGATATTTTAAAATGTTGTGGTATCGATAACAATAAAATATTATGTGTTTAAACCAACATAGAAGTATACATTGAATATGACGCGCAGACTGCCCGAACAAAAAGCACAGTATTCCTTAGGTAGTTGTAGTACCTCCTTAACCATGTACAATGGAAACGGTGAACGTATGGCTATAAAGTATAACTGATTAAATCCATCTATAATATCCCATATTTGACTGGTTTATCCGTACCAACAGTTATTTCACGGAAAAAAAAGAACTATTTGCATAATGTGTTTACACAAATTAATACTGCAGGCTATGTAAATAATTTTTTTCCCGCGGTATCTATACTACATTAAATTTACTTAAAATAAATACGCGCTCGTTGTACCAAGAAAAAGTATGTACACAACCCGCTGCAGTGTGTATATCAGTGTACCGAGTATATATTTGAAAATCGCATACTAATTATCAGTGAATTCTACTGGAACGCGTGTGCATGGATTTAAATATGTACCACATATCCATACATTGTGTGAACGTTGTTTATAACAGCGCACAAAAAAATTCTCGGGAGCATATGCAACTAAATTAAACTACACTTTTACCCACCGACACGGTGCCGTACAGCCAGACGTTTAGGGCACGTGCTATATTGATTCGTTATATTTAATAATTATAAGTCCCTGTGTGTTACCAGAAATTGTACGTGCGGTCCCTTTCAATGATAACGCATACAATTTCGTTACAAATAGGGGCGTCATTTGGGGGGGGGGGGGTTGGCAGACTATGGAAAATGCCCCACTATAAGAAATTTTAAAAAGTCGGCAATTCTTTATGAATTATGAAACCTTCGTTGCAAATAGTTGCAAATTAGCCGGAAAATGTTGACACCGGTTTGGATTCGATACGATGATTTGGGGGGGCTAACTTCACACACGTCAATTCTTTGGCTAAAATCGGTAAATAGTAAATTTTTATTTATTATTTTGTACTAAGAAATTAGATAATATTATCTTTTAAATACACGTTCACAGTATATTAAAAGTTGGGAAACACTGGCTCCTCCCAGGTTTATGATGATCGTTATCACGCAAATCTTATAAACTTAATTTTTGGTATATTATATATTTCTATATATGTGATCTTAATAAAACAGTTTTCGTGTTATCGATACCATAAAATTGAGCTCATAATCTATAAAAAACCGTTAAAATCGTTTTGATTCATCCCTAACTACGGTGCATTATTTTTGAGATAAAATTTTATGTTTTTATAAATAAGTTTTGTAAAGTATTAAATATACAAATAATAAAAAAAATTATATTTAATTAAGTGTTTATTTAATTAGATTTATATTATTATTCCATTAAATCTATTGATAGGTAACTTATAGCCTATAGGATAAGTAAATAAATTAATGTTTTACTATCTTCAATGTTATTATTTCATTGGGTAAATTGAAACGTTTCATGTTCTTTGTTTATCATCATTATTCATTACTAACCCTTACATGTTTTGTTCCGAAAAAATATTTTATTGATAGTCTATCGTCCATAAATATTAAATATTTAAATATATAGGTAACCATAATTTTTTTAAATATTATGAAGTCGGAAAATGTAATCAGATGCCCCACCCTTTCAAAAGATGAAATGTTGTCCCTGGTTGCAGGTTCACCTCTTTGGTTGCCACTGTATTCACGTATACATTAACCGTTATGGCCTTAAGTATGTATATATATATATTTTTGAGATAACTTTAATGCTTTATAAATGGTCATATTATAATTGTATAGGTTATTATAATTTGACGGCTATAATGTAAGAATACGCAGAGTTCAAAAATATGAACATTAAATCAAAATATAGGGTAGCCATTGTTTTTGTTTATCGATAACTTACCCTATTTTATCTATATAATGATCATATTAAATTTATAGACAAGTATCATGAATTGTTCAGTTTTGTGCTTTTAGTTATACCGTCAGTTTTAGAATATTCGAAAATCAATAGTTTTATTGAAAATGTGCGAATAGTTTCTAGTATTTTATATCACAATGCGATGCAATGGATATTTAATTGGGAAACATAATAGTTTCTAAATATACTCATACGTGGTAAATAATAACCAATTTCGCTGGAATAACGTAATTAAGTAAGTATTATAAACAAATTACGAGGGCCCATTTAATTTCGTATCGCGTCCGTCCACCACGGGTCTATACGAATACGTTCAGAAGAGTTTGAAATAACAATACAATTTTGGAAATATAAAAATGTTATCAACCGTTTATGACGTTCCGTCGGTAAAATTGTGATTAGTCAAAATTATAGGAAATAATCTTTAACACTACGTAGACGAATAATAAATATACATAAAACTTCTATACATTATGTTGTACACGAAACGCCGTACAATATGTGTGACAACGAAACGACGCTTTTCATATAATCCCAAACAACGGTAATAATAATAATAAAAGTTGTAACGGCTGTGCACATATATCCAACGTTATAATATTCGCACGAAACTGTGGCGCTTCTGCACGCTCCCTGTATACACGTACTTACTTACATACGGCCGTCGTGTACACTACATTACGTGTAATATATTATAATATTAAACCCTCACGGGGTGGTGTGGTGAATAGATATAGACCGATTTATCTATTTTCAGGCGTGTTCTGCGGACTTTCGGCGCACCGGGCCCATACACATTTTTCATGTTTTTAGAAATGTGCTCGCTTACTGCAAAGCCTTTAAAAAAAAAATCCACAGTCGGATACGTTAAATATCATGTAAAACCTATTAATATATTTTGTGCGCGTGCGAAAAGCATTCCACATTTCGTTCTACGATGACGTCACTTTTAGCCGGAGTCTCGATAGCTCGTGTGTAATGACGTTTGTCGACAAGGAGCTTTTTGTTTGCATCATTTACTCAATTCACTCGACCATTTTGTTATGCAAATTATTTAGCACCATTATCGCCTCGGACGCGACCTTTAACTTTTTAACCGATCGATATCATCGAAGTCTGCAATGTAATACTAGAGCGTCCGCGAGTCGGCCGTAAAGGTATAGGCACTCGCTGATACGATGGAAAGTTGATCGTTGACGCATTCCTGCTACTTGGTCTCCTCCTTGGGTTTTAACGCTTTTAAAACGTCGTCGTGCTAGAGCTCACAAGCATTCTTTGGTTGGCTTTTATTTTTTTTTAAAAAAAAAACCTACGACATACTCGTATAGTTCTTATCGTCCACAGATGCAACGGAGCGGAATGAGGCGTTTTCTATAAAACAGTAATACTGGCTGGTAGCGGTGAAAAACCGAAGGGATTCCACTGCACGGATGGATAACTACTATGCAAGTATATACACACAAACATATATATATATATACTATATCTAAATCCTTGAAGAGTTTAGATATAGTATATGTCATCGTTTATCTTCGGAAAAATGTTTGTTTTTCTTAAAATCCGTAAATAAAAGCGTACACCTTGAATTCCTGCGCAAAGTTGTCCTTATGTTTTATATATGTATATAGTCACACGGGTTTCGTATTATTTGTCACTCGAACAATATAACGTAAAATAATATCATGTTATTATTATCATCATTGTCAAGACGCTTTTCAGTCGCATACCTTGGTGATGCACTTGCACTGTAAAGCTGCAACCACCAGGCGCGTTTGGAAAATTCCGCAGAATCCTGTGCAGCCCGTTGGGTTCGGAAAAATATGACCGTAATTATTATTACTATTATTTTGATTATCCCGGCCATTGTAAACAACAACAAAGAGTGTAGATGTTTTCAACGGCTATATTCAAGCACACCGTGTTTAAATCCGTAGACAAGCGTTAGCTTTTAATATCTTCATGTGCACCCAAGACGCGCGTGCGTTTTCCTGTGATTTTACAGTAATTCCATCTAATACATATTCATTGTAGTCGCTTCGCAAGATATCAAATCGAAAATAATAATTGATACACTCGCGATGCACACGCATTGCAATCTATTCGAAGGTTTTGAATCGAAACGAAAGTCCAGTTCGAACGTATTGCAGTGCGTCTGCAAGATTATCAATAATATGTTATGATATTATACAATTCTGACGAAACTATGAATCCTAAAGAGAACATAATATTATTTTATTTTTTTAAATACGCGTATTCGTATAGTTCATCATACACGAATGAGTTATAATAATAACGTTAAACAATTTCTTTTAAAAATAACTCTTTATTCATATACAGCAAAATAAGTAATAACTGAAATAGTAAAAAAAAAAAAAAAAATGTGATGTTTCAACATTGTTTAATAAAAATGATCGATTTCGGTTTTATGTGATAATCGATATGTAATATAAATTATGCCATCCCTTTTAAAAATAAATAAACGACATCTGCAGGATAGAAAGATAAATTAAGTGCAATTTTATTGAAAAATCTTAAATTATTTTTTAACAGAATGGTAAATATTTCAGGATGTGTTTTTAAATTATTGTTTTTTGTGCGGACCGTTGTAATTATTTATTTTATGAAATATCAACAGAATAATAAGCATTCGGATAGTATGGTTAATGTAGTATATATAAATAGTACAGTATATATAAATTATTATTCACGAACAATCAACAATATATTTGTCAGTGGTGTGTATAAAAACCTTGAGTGATCTTTAAAACATTTATATTATATATGTATGTATTTTCTATAACTTTATATCAACTGATATTTCTGCAGTCTATAATTGAAAATAATTGTGCGCACATACACCTGCTTGAAATTGAAATTTACGATAAAATTAATTGGATTTAAATACATGCTTCAGTTTGTGATGAAATAACGGCAAACACAATTAATACGAGATTAAAGATAACAAAATACTACATTCTATTCGTGTATTGTTCATATACTACATGTGGGTAGCGGTTAGTTAATACGTATTATACTATTAAACGTTCCTCATACGTAAAATAGTTTTATTTTGTACTTTTGCAGTTTTGTGAGGAGTCTTCATATTTTTCCCACTTATAATTTAAAACGTTGTTCTCATATTAAATTAAATCATGTCTCAGTCTATGAATAAAAAACTTTAGTTTTTTATGTTACTTTATTTACTATTATGCTGATGATGTACTAAAAGTACTTTTTGCTTTTTTTCAAAAATATTGATAAAATAATTTAAGTTTGACGAAAATGTTTGAAAATGTAATACAAAGTTTTTATGCATATCTATTACTGATTGAATAAAAAAATTAAGCTTTATTTTAAAAATTAAATTTAGAAACATTCAAATATTAATTTTTGACAAAATTATGAAAATCATTAAAATCTACTACATTTTTGTAGTAAAAAATTCATGTAATTTTCAATTTTTTACTTAAATCTTAAAAATTGGACTGAAAATGTTTCATGCGATTTTCTTTGTGATAAAAAAAAAAAAAAAAATACTGGTAAGTTGCAAAAATTAATTATAATTATAATGCTTAAGCATTATACAATCATATATTTCAACTAATATTCATTAAACGATATTAATGAAAGACGCTTTGTAGTTTTTATTTATTTTCAAGAGAATTCAGCTGTTTATAATCACTTGAAATTTTCAATTCTTCCAAATTTTGGATGCCTTTATTTTTGTGAAAATTATAACATTAAAAGTTCAACCTATCTTATAATGAAATTTGATTCTTCTAAAAACATTTTTAGAAATATAAAGAGATCCACTGGATCTCTTTACCTCGTAATTTTTTTTTTTCGAGATCATTAGTAAATTGTTTTAAGTTCAAAAACACCAGTGCAGCAATACTATTTATTCATCTCTGAATCACTCCCGATCTAAAAGTCTCACTTTTTTTTTAAATTATCTATTATCTAGTTATAGAAGAATAAATTATTACTGCTTTACAATTATAAATGCGAGACAAAAAAAAAAATGTTATTTATATCATACTATTGTCTACGAAAAAAAATAACGTCTAGGTTTAAATTGAAAGTCGTCCGGTTAAAGAATTACCTGATTTTACCTCAAATTCGTAGTTCATTAAAAGACGTACGGAGTAAACTTCCCTCTGTATATATCGACAGTACGAAGGGGGTGCGTACAAAATCGGTCGACCAACGTTTTCTCGACAATCGCTCGGTATGCACACGCCCGGACATTATTATAGCAGCCGGTGCAATGTACATAATGTATTATTATTACGCTCACACGATAATAAAGCCGCAAGGGATACGATGGTGGAATTACTACGACGTGGTTACGTTGACAACAGCGGCGGCGGCGGTGGCCCCAACAGACAGCATTTATTATAATTATTATTATTATTGCATTTTTAAATAAATGATAAATCATCGATTCACGCAAGCATAATAATAACGAAATAATAATAATAATTGTTACCGGAGATAAGTCTACCGCCGACCGTAGGCCGCTCTGCGGTTTGCTGTTTGAAAACTTTGAGTGATCGCTGTTTTTTAAAATTCAGACGTGACGAGAGAACGAACCGGGCTATCCCGTATGATACAACAATAAAATCGATATGATTAATTTTCGTCCAAAGAGCGCACCGTATTCTCTTTCTCGTTTGTTCTCTCTGTACAACGTACCCCACACACATTTTCTCTTTTCCCGAACAAAACAAATCGTCGTGCATTTATTAGCACACGCGACCACAGCCGTCACATCAGTCGCCACCCGATTGGTGTACATGAAAGATATTCTTTCAACGCCCTCGAGTGCACAAACGCACATGCATACATATACATATACATCCCAGAAAAGAGAATTGTATCCCGCGAGCGTCTCGTTCTTAAGTTTTTCCTTTTCCGCGCCACCACCACCTCGTTCTTCCACTAAATCATTTTTTTTACATCACAGATTTTTTCTACGTCCTCTACCGTCTACCATCCCAGAGTACCGACACAACGGATTCTTCTACGCACTTGTCAAAACACGAGGTCGTACGCGTTACAAACAACACGAATCGCATAGGTATATGGAATGTGATACATCAAACCGATAAGTATTTACATCTTCTTTAAGCGTTTATATTATTACAAATGTACGAGCAGGTACGTAGAAGACATTTCTGTACGACCAAACAAAACTCACACCACCAATAATTAATCAATATTCGCAGAGACTGTATTGATTGGTTTCTATAATAATAATAATTAATAATAATAATAATAATAATAATAATAATAATAATAATAATAATTATAATAATAATAATGATCTCATTAATTCAATTTCTTTGGTAATGTTATGTAAACACTATAAAATATCATTTTACGATGTATAGGTGTTGAATTATAACACGTAAACCAATTTCGGGCGGCGAGACTTTTTACGAAAATCAACGCAAACTATTTGCTCTCGGGTCCCGCGCGTATTATATTATACCTATACGTACAGGATTTGATATCAAATATCTTTATTAATACGTACACGCGTCCCGTGGGAATTCTTCGAGATAATGTGTTGCGAGTTTATAGTTTTCATTGTTTCAGTACTCTAAATTAGCGAACCCTCATGGGATACATATGGTGCACAATGGAAGAACACATTTTATCTGATTTCTGGTCGTTGTTTTAATATTCAAAACTATAAAATTAATAAAATAATATTACCATCGCACTGCGTTGCACGGTTAAAACGCTACGATTCCGCGGTTCGCCCTAATGATGCATACGACGGCGATATTGATGACGATGACGATAATGCCATATTATGAGATGACCCAACGTGTGTGGTTATTTATCGTTGTCCATTGGTATCGAAATCCGATCGCGCCACAATTTGCCCTATTATGGATACGCCACTGTTCCAAAGTTGACATATTAACCCGACAATAAACGCCTAAAGTATAATATATTCTATCTTTGAAAACCTGTGGACGTTGGTCGGATGTTTTTTCATTTAGTTTATCGTGGCGTATTGCTGGGAATACGGTAATGACAAATGTGAACAGGAAGAGCTCGGAAACCGCATCGCTTTCCTAAGCAACGTTATTTGTTTTACGTATACCTAGTTGTTTATGATCGATCAAAGCCGTAAGAGGTCGAATGAATAATCCGTTTGTCACTCTGTCCTTTTCGAATATCACTGAATTGGTTCGGAGAGAATCACTCCCGATTACATTATGAGTATTGAATTAAATATTTAATACCGCGTGCGCAAAAAAAAAAAAAAAAAATAAAAATAAAAATAAAAAGTTCGTTCCGCAAAACAAACATTATATTTTTAATTTATAATACGACGAAACGTTTTTGTGGAACGACTACAACTGTACATAATGGACACAGGTGCAACGGGACAAAGTACAATTTACGTTTACCGTAGCGAACAATATAATAGCAAGGATCAGGCTTAAAACAATTATGCTCCTTTGCGCATGAAAAAACAATACTATTATACATTTTTCAACTTTCGTTTGTTTGTCATGCGCAATTGAAACGTTTTCCGCATTAGATTAAGCTCGATCGACGTAATAATGTACACGTGTGTAGTGCACAAAATTCGGACATTAAACCACGCACAACTTACTCCGCGTCCGACATCGGTGGACCGCCAACGGTTAACTGGACCGCGGTATCGTATACGCAGGGGTGGAACTAGGGGGTGGAAGACGGGGATTCATCCTCGGCCGTCAAATTTTAGGGGGTGTAATTACTGTAATTATTAACAACTAATTTGATATTTTTAACTTAGTTAAATACTGGTATAAGTAAAATAATACGATTGATTGTATATTAATTATTAGAAAACAATTCTCGAGAAGAGTATTTGATTATTGGTCTACGAGGATGTAATTTTAATATTTTCCCTGGGCGTTAAGCTTCTTAGTTCCATCTGTGCATATACGTATAAAAATACATATTACTTCGCGCGTGTGTACCGCTGCGGTTTTCACGCGCTCACCCGTCCGCGTCGCAAGGTAACTACTCGTAATACAGATAAGACTGAACGCGAATAAAAAGTCCAACATTGTACAAGAGGAATGAAAAATATTTTTTTTAAACCGTTTGTTAGGTGAACCAACATTTTAGATTTCAATTCGATATTACTTAAAAAAATAAAAACTCGTTTAAATATGAATACGGACTAAGAATTTATATGTTAACCTTAAAAGACTACAATAATTCATTAGCTCTCTACCTTGCCCACAAGCTTTGCTTAACGCGGTGGATATTTTCTTTTTGTCGCGTTCCCGTTAAAAATATATTTAAATATAATATAAAAATGTATACATTATGCAATGGAAGACTACTACGACTCGTGCAGGGGTTTGAAAAAATCATTGTATGTCCGTCATTGATTCGCCGCTGCGACAGCTGCTTGTGTATTCAAGTCCACAAGCTCGTGTTTATTACGGCAGCGCTAGGCAAAGGCCAAAACTTTCAAAATCCAATTCGTTGCCATGTGTGTACGGTACGCGCGTTTTGTTAAGATCCAAATGCAAATCAGGTCGGGTCCAGGGCATTTGAAGGGTATTTTTTATTTTATTTTTATTTTCTGTTCTACGGATGTCTTATTTACCGTATATATATATATTTATACATATATACCTGTCGTCAGACTTTGCTGTGCTGGGGTTATTTTCTCGAGGCATTGTGTCCGCGTTCATATATAGTTTTTCTTTATTTCGCAAAGCTGCAGCGGAGTGTCTTGCACTCAGACCTCTTTAAACGCACGTTCAAATAAACAATGGAAAATAAATATATTATAAGACTGACTTTTTCGCAAACAGTAATAATCCACGTGTTTATTGCGAACGATGCAAAAACAAACTATGTTCCATATGTCATATAATTATTGTAAGTACGCATTATTCACAAGATATCCTAACAAAAAGCCAATAACACTTCAACGCGTTTTCGTTTAATTAAAATTTATTTATTTGATTTTTTTTATTTCATTTTGTTTGCGATTCGGATACCATTATACACCCTAAGTCTCACCTTCGATTAAGTATTTTACTACAATTTATTTGAATACCTTATGCGTTCAATATATTACGTATTGTTTATGGTGTTCTTTTTTTTTTCCAGTAGAAATTTCATTTATTTGGTTTTACGAGTTTAATATTAATCATATCTTTCATAATGGGGCGAAAAAAATTGAAGAATGACAAAAAGCATTGTTTTTGACGATAAATAAAGTATATTTCATGTTCAGTAGTAATTTGTCTTCAGTTCACTTATACTCATATATCATTTCCTCAAGATGTTATTTTTTGAAACTCGATCAAATCGGGGTCTAAACTGCTCTCACTATATATTTCTAAAATGTCACTGTACCGAAATAATGAGATTTTATTTTACCATTAAATTTTGATCAAACTCCGTTGATGAATTAATTTTATTGAACGGAAACAATTTTCAACAGCGATTTCATATATTTATAGACTTTTATCCAGCTGTTTTTATATTACAATACACATTTTTAGTTATCTTGTATATTTTACTTTATCGCATGAAAAGTGAATACAACTCTAATTTTCTATCATTAACAATTTTTTAAATTATAATATTGTTTTATCATCTGCACACAATTCACAAAATTACGAAACATAGTAAAGGATATAACATTTTAATTTTAATACGAAATTAAAATGTTACGTAAAGAAACAAAAATTTCTGTTTTAAAATGATTGTTGAATATGTTAAATTAAATAAGAAAATCTTTCAATACATCTAAAAACCTATACAATAATAATTTCGCTTGCCTATAATTACTTTTTTTTATTTTTAATAATGTGCTATGGTGATTTTTTTTTTTTTGCCATCTAGGTCTTTCGACTAACTTTTAAATAAATAATAAATCCCATAACCGCAGAAGTCTCAATTGTATTACGATTTTCATTAATATATATATTTTATTTCATTTTATTAAAACGAGTATAAAAAAGTTTGTCTCTAAAATATAGTATCATTTAATATTTACAACAAGGATGAATCAAATTATACATTATCTGAACGCAAATGCATTTTCTTTCTGTGTAGATTAAAATTATTTTCAGATTTGTCAACTCCTATAAATATTTAAATTAGTTGATTAAAATCTATTTATAATGCACGGTTTTAATCAAATCGAGTGTATACGTATATACTCCTATTTTGAAACAACCGTTGACAATCCTATTGCAGTTTGTTCTCAACTATATTTATATTCGTATGTCTATAACATAATTATACCGAATTAATGCACGAACTTGCAGAGTACGTTCTAAATCATGATTAATACCGCGATCGGGTCGAACCAAGTTGATTACTATTATAACTCATAAGGCGGAACAAGCTCTCTTGGTATTATTATTAATTCATTTAGGTTCGAGAGACAATACGCACGCACTGGGGTATATTAGAGGATACTATCATAAATCATATTGTTTATCCATTCTACTATTTATTACGTTTTTGATTTTTCAATTAGATATATATGTAATAATAAAATAAAATTATATAAGTTATGTTTCTAAAATATCATTTTTTGAAAACAATAATTTTTCCAAGTAAACCACTGTATATATATAAAATAGATTATTTAAAACCAGAATATATCTACTATAATACGTTTACAGCGTTGTAAAGAAATATTTTTCGTTCAGACACATATTTTATTATGTTATTATTATTGTTGTGTTCGTAGAGAGCTTTTACAATGAAAAAAATGTTTTCCCAATAAGAACAACACTACTACGTTGAAAATATTTTATTATTCCGCCGTGAAAACTGTATATAGGTGGAAGAACATTGTTTCGTAAGTACAGTGTACACTATACAGTGTTATCTTGGTATTTTCATTTCGTCAATATTTCACCGGGGGTGTGGAAGGATAATAATTATCGCAAGATTACAATTCGTTTTACGAAAACATTGGTAACGGTTTGGCATGCTTTTCGTACGTTTCAGAGTCTAAGACCCGGGGTCCAGGCACACGAAACTTAGAATTAGGTACGCTTTAATTTCTTTTAATCCAAATGATTTCGTACAGCAAACGACTGTGCAAAATCGACGATTTGAAATTACGTCGCGATCGAATTCTAAAAAAAGTCGGTTCGCTGTTTATTTTCCATTTTCTCCTACGGTATTGAACTTCGTCCACGACGCATTAACGCGATCGGGAGAGAAAAGTGCTAAATAGATGATCATTAAATGTGTTGCGTTACTGCGAGGTACGTTATCCCGTCGTTGAGGGTGCCAGGACGACGTCGTCAGAGTGCTTGGTCTCAAAATTGGATTTCGCGTTCTGATTATAAATCCCAAAAATGAGATTACAAACGATCACGGCGGAGAGCCGGGTCGAAAAAAAAATGAAATTGGTCCGCAGCCAAAACGTTGATTTATACGGGTGACAAGACGAGTCAACTGATGTCGTACAATTTGTTAGCCACTTGACAATTTATATCGACCGGTTCAAACTTTTATAGGAAGAAATTAAAACATATTGTACGCATCCTTTCTGTGCCGTCGATAAAATAATTATATTTATGGGGAGCGGGCGTCACCGGTGCCCTGAACAACTTTCGTATTGATTGTAGAACCGGAAAATATGTAAATTTGAAATAGTTAATATAAAATTTGTTTTGATCACACGAATTAAAAATCGTTTCGTCAAACCGTAAGTTTGGAATCGATCGAATTCAATGGAAGAAAACCGAAATCAACTAGGGTTATCACATTAACACATTGACCATATGTCAGTGTTCGTAAATCGGTGAAAAGTTAATAAAACTGACTTAATGATAAGTGTGGAAAGGTGCCCTGGACCAGAGTACAAGTAAAACAATGCAAAGCTCGTCCACATCCGGGTTGCATTAATAACCGGAACCTTGGTCGTGCACCATACATACAATGCGTAACGACGTGCATGTATGTAAAACGAAATCGTATTATGTATTATTCCGATGATTCCTATGAACAGCGGTCTCGCACTGTATCCTTACAGCGCAGACAATGAGCTGAAACGTGCTAATAACGCGACAGCGAATGTCCTTTATCCAGCAGCTATACGTCGATTACCTCCCTGAGTGCAGACATGGGATGATCCTGTACCAACAAATATTAATTGTTAACCACAGCCGCGGATTATACCGTGATTTCTGAAATGGCGAGTTTCGATACACGTAGCCGCGTATTAACATATTATAATGAGCCCGTATAATATAATATATATATGAACATAAAAGAAAGTAAAGTCGTTAGCGACAACTTTTAAATCGACAAATTTCGAAGGAAGTTAAATAGTATACCTATATATTATATGATATATATATATATATATTATATCGTATATATTTATACTTTACGAAAACTAAAAGTGTTTATATTATATAACACAGGGTTTAGAAATAATTGTTTAAACCCTGTCGGAATGAATTAACAATGGTTTATTCGAGTTCAAAACGTATAAAACTTTTATAGCCTTGTTTTGATGCACAATACGTATACTTTTAAAACTTTTTTAGTTCACGCGACTTCTCTATACTTATATTACTGTGCGCATGATATGAACACGTATACGACCAATGTGATAATACTGCGAGTTCTATTATTAGTACTGTTGTTTGAAATTAAAATACAATCTATAATAAACGCGCGAAAAATATGTTTAACATGCGTGCACCGTAAAATATTACACGCACAAGACACTAGTTTATCGTAAGTATTTATCAATTTATATACAATTTACGAAACGTGATTACGAACCAGAGATACGTGATGCATTGGTTTGATTTCGATGCCGTTTGAAAACCGCTGCTGTCGAAGAAGATAACTTCCCTGACTAGTAACGTGCCCATAAGATACCGATTTTTTGTGAGGTAGGGTTTTACATTTTTGAATTAACTGTAATTGAAAGTTTATGAACAGAATAGACTAATGATCTATGAGGATGATGGGTTGGAATTTTGAAATCTTCTCCTCGACTGGTTCCTGCCCAGGGAGATATACCCAGGTTTAGATAGTTTTCAACAAACTGCCGTCGTGTATTATTATAACGAACACATGCCTACGATTTATCATCTAGATCTTTTTTTCCACGTCTTCCACGTGAAATTCAAATGGAGTCTTAAATAACTTGATTTGTAATACACGTGTCGTTCATAACACTATTTTTTTATTATATTGTTCGAAAACGTACAAATAAAGGTTTCGTGCACGCGTACGAATATCTATTGAATACGTCCCGTAGTCGCTATCCGTTTTATGTTATTCGAACGAGGCGTTATTATTATTATTTATGAGCGGTCACCGCTCTTAAATTACTCTTATGTCAAAACCCGGACTGCATTAATTATAATATTTAACGCGAACGTTATTGACTCTGCCGAAATGTACTCATGTGCGAATTGATCGGCTAACTGATTCCCAATTACGCGCGCTCTCAGAAACTACAAATTAAATTGCGGCTCGACGCGAACGCGTGACGAAACGTTTCAGTCTCATATGATATTGTAATACAGTCGCACCAACGCACTTATAATTATTATTTCTGAACTATACGTTGAAAGTTCATATCGATGTTACAGTATTACGGCTAGCGCATGAACGGAGTAATTCATTAAACGGTACTGCACGCTGTACGTATAACAATATAACGGATATATTATTATTTTACTGTATACCTATGATGAGCGTTTTCTACTCAAACTGGAATATTGAAAGGGCTGAAGCAGTAAAACTTGTTAACCATGAATAACTGATTCAGCTTTCTAAAAAGCACTTTGTTTTAAGCAAAACAAAACACTACCCCAATAAAATATTATCCAATACAATATATTATACATGTTTTTGAGAATATAATATATATATACATATATTGGTCTATGTAAATAAATTATGGACTAGATATTTCGAGACTGTACGCATGTATATAAAACGATTTGTGCCAAACTTTTTGTTTGAATCTTTAAACCTATAGTATTTTTGTGTTTTTTTTTTTTAATAAAACTTTTTCCAAAGTTCTTGGCACTACTATATTCTTTCTGTGAAAATAAATTCTTATATTTTTTTTTATCATCTTATACTGCTATAGAACAACATTATGTTTTGAATGAATGAAGTATTGAATGTCCGATAAAAATATATGGTAGTGGTCATGTTTATCGTTTGGAACATAATTAAAAATACACACGTCAGACAAACAGAAACTATTTTAACGCAAATAAAGTAAAATATTGGGAGATTAATGTTATGATGTAGCACAACTAGATGAGTTATACAGTGATTTCAGTGAAGTAATGACACATTTTTAATTGTAACTTTACAGCTTTATAGGATGGTAGGGTATTATAAAATATACTAAACACATCACAATTTTCAAATAAACATCCTATTTTTTACTCGATTTTCACCTATATACACTGTTATGAATGTAATTTAGTGATACATTTTTTAAATTAAAATTTTTTTTTCTCTACGTTGGAATAGATTGAACAAAAAAATTATTTCACAATTTCCTGAAGTATTTTATAGTGCATTATTGATTTTAAACATTAGAATAAAAGTTTTCTACGAAAATAATTTCTACAGTAAGATGATGAAAGAAGATTATTGTTGTCATTCGTTAATTATGTGATTTAGAAATTGAAACCATTTAAATGTCCGATATTTATTCATATAGCTAAAATATCAATAATATTATTTGTCCAGTGAAGCTATAGCGTATATGAGATTTTTGCATATATTTTTAAAACCCTTTAAACGAACACTTGATTACTGCCTATGACCTAATTCGTTGGTTCTAGCCAGTAAGTAAATGAATAGTAAAGTTTCAACGTAATTTTCCCAAAGAAAATCACAAGATAGCGTGTGGATTATTCTTAGTTCATTTACGTTAGTCGATTGTCTTTTGTGCCTATTCGATTTGTACCATAAATGTTGTACTTTTATTGGATCAATTCAATATAACAATACGAAAAAGTAATCGTATTTGGTAATTTATATTATCTAGGTAATAAATAGACAGAATATGTAATTTTCTCCAGATCATATTTATCGAACAGTTTAGGAACATAATGTCTTTATAAATATACTGCATCGTATTACGTATCATCCCTCGTCAAATAGTGTACAACAGTTCAATTGGTGATTACCATAGTTGAGTACATGATGAGTAATTATTAATAATAATTAACTTATCCTTATTTACTTTTCTCCAAAATATCCATCTGTAATTTATGCATTTTCTAATTTATTCGACTTGATGAAACAAAACTTTTGAGCGTAAATTGAAATAAAGTAATTCAATGGTGCGTATACTTTGACTCGACAAAAACCATCCGCCTTGTATTGTAGATATATGTTGTTAATTTTGCAGACTTACTCTTAATCGTAAAAAATTGATACTTTTAGACATTATTCCCTACACAACGAAAATTGATTATAATAGTTTATTATAAGCATAAAAATCGATTTATTTAAATATATTGTGGTTTTTGTTTTGTTTTTGTTTTTGAGCTGAACATTATATTGCATAACATAGTTTAATACATTGGTGTATTTAAATTCGTAGACACTATATGCACGTGCCTACAACAGCAAATTTTTAAAATATATTTTGTTATTAATTATTTATAAAAATTGAGTTTCAGTATTTAAATACTTTTTTTTTTTAACTTAATTAATATATATATATATATATTACAGTAGGTAATTAAATGATAATTTAGTTAGTGCAGTGTATTATTTTAGTTATTAAGAGCGAAAACTTCCATAGGCCTACCGTGGAAAACATATACTTTATACATAAGGTTTAGTTTTTATTTTGTAGTACGTACATTTATTGTAGTTATAATCATTCGATTGTACGTATACAGTTGAATCGGTTTCGGAAATTCTTAGTGATTCATTAAATGTAATTGAGGATCGATTGAACAATTTAATATATTATTTTAGGTATGGGCGTTTACCAGGTATAAAACTAAAACTAAAAATGTATTTTCATAAAACTAAGAGAAAAATATCTTGAAGCGAAATTGTAAGAAATATGTTAAATAAAATATGATTTTTTTATATGATTCGTAAAATTAAAAGTCACAAATAAATATTATACGCATTGCATTCTTAAGCTATCGACTGCACAATGACGTAGTAAATAATTATTTTTATAATGTAACAAATTACAAGGAAATATCTTTGTTTTTTGTCTTAACTTTTAACATATTATACTGACTGTATACGATAATTAACAATCGTCATATCAATGATCGCGCTTTTGCGAATTCTTATTCTGAAACAAAACAGAAAATCAGCTTTTTCATGGTCCATCACTAAACAAGCTTCAAAAAAAAAAATCTCCAAATCCTGTACATGATCATCGGACGGCAGTTTGTCATTGGTATCCGCGGTGGTAAGACATTCCAAGAATGACTTTCGTAGTTTCGCCATAAGCAGAGCCGGCGAGAACTTTTGAGGGCCCAGGGGCTTATCGGTTCCTAGCCTCCTTTACTTATACTTGATGGGCCAAGATATATATACAATTTGTGCATACTTGTACATACTTGAGTTCAATAGTAATATTCAGATTTGCATCTTATGCTACGACAAATAAGATTATAAAATAATTTTGTATAAAAGGCTAAGACAACGGGCCCTTTTGGGCTGTAGTCCTCCTTGCCCTACCCTCTCATCGATGATGGCCATAGATTATCACGAAATACTTCCGCAGCCAATGGGAACATGTGGGTTCGATACAGCAATGAGCTTTCTTCGACGTGTTCGAATAGGTATTCAACGGAGAAGATTATTAATTTTTATTTAAAAAAAATACCGAACCCTTTGCTTGCTGCTGTCCACTCCATGTGTTATCGTACAGGTCTAACCATCATCAGTCCGGTCACGCATACGACAGTCGCATCAGTCTGTCGAAGCACAACTCGCGCGTATACACTGCACACGCGCTTGTCTGTTCGTCAATGACGGTGGCCGTGGACGACATACATTACCGGGGTTTAATTAAAGCACGTGCGAGTAGGTAACGCCTGGTAGCCAAATTTATTTTCGCAGACGGCTTTTCAATTAAACAACACATTCATCCGACCGACGAGGCGACGTCGGTTCCGTATTATACCGCGGTATATCAGATCGACTGCACTGGAACAATAGCGCTTCTTCTCCGCTGATGCGTATTAAATACGGATATTCAAAGTGGAGGCATGTTTCTAAGACATGCGAGGGCGGGGGATAGAGTCCTACTAGAGTGCAGTCAACCACGCGAAAAAAGTGATCCGTTATGTAAAAGGTTGGGACTCTTTTTTTTCATCGCAATTATTTATCAAGTTTTCGACTGAAATAATATATTTTTAATTTCGTACACCGAAGCAGTGGGTAAACATGGAATCGCCGGGTTGAAAAAAGAAGAGGGAATGGCAGGATGTACACGGTCGACATGTGCGTGATAAAGTCGATTTTGAAAATGGGAAAAAAAATGTGGAAGCGGAGAAATTAGGTGGTAGATTCTGAGTAGCTGGAAATAAAAGCGAGCAAGAAGAAAGAAACAGAAAAGCGACTAAAAATCCTGGGAAAAATGTTTAACGATCCTCCTTATTCCAGACATTATATGTGTAGTAAATACATTAATACGCATTTATTAATAATTTAATTAATAATAATTAACTCTATAACGGTTTATGATAATCGATTTTTAATTAAAAAGAAAAATCATTCTGCTTTAACCGGGACATTTATTATTAAATTATAATGTGTTATCGAAAAAATAATAATTCAAAACATTACAACGATAATATAAAAAGTTAAATTTTTAATATTATTACATAAGCTACCAACAAAGATCCTTTACAGAAACCCAACAAGTTCAACACCCACATTGACTTAATCTCCTATAGACTAAAAAATATAAAATTAAACTTAACGAAACAAAATCAATTAAAATAAAGTTCGCAATAAACAAAAACATTGTCTTCAATTAATTGACAACAATGAGTCACGAGTCCTTATCAAAATTAAATTCAATAAAGTACCTAGGAGTAATTATTGATAAAATATTTACATAAAAATATCTTACAAAAAAAAAAAAATAATAAGAAACAATATAGGTAACTATATAACTCACGATTTCGCCTTCTCCACTCAATTTTAAAATTTAAACTTAGGCTTAAAAACAAAATACTCCTATAAAAAACCATCATAGCTCCTGTTTGTTCATATAGTATCTAAATTTGAGTCAAGCCAAGCCGATCAATATTCGTCTGCAAGAAGGATGCCCGTGGTATGTGCTATGTACAAACCTAAGAATCCTTTTACTCCATATCCTATTTTATCAATATTAAAAGATTTCACATCAACTTAAAAATTAGGAAAATCCTCATGTTTCTCTTATCTCCAAAATGTCTTCTTAATCATTCCAGGAAATCCTATTCGGAAGTGAAATCATCGAAACAAAAAAAAAAAAAAAGACCACAAAAAAAAGAAATTACTAATTATAAATAAATCAATTGTATATATATATATATATATATATATATATCTGAAATATGTACTAATTAGTGGTTTCCTTCATACGTTTTATATGTAATTGTATTATAATTTCTTCTCCTGTAAAAAACCTAATTTCCGTATTGTGCTTGTACAAGTACCGATCGCAATTACCGTTCGTATGTACTTATGAGTGCAGTAGAGTACGTACAATATATATTTATTGTGCTGTAAAGAAAAAAAAAATTACATACGCGTAAATATATAAGCACAACGTTCGTTCATATAATTTTGATATACATATCTATATAAACCGTTCATCTCAAGCGCGCTTAGGTAAATCTACCAAGTATTGCGCGTAAGTCGCATTTTGCTTTCGTAATTAAACGTCGAAATTATAGCACGTCATACATGTATCACACGTTTCACGTGTCTGTTATATTTATTGTACCCGACGTATATAATTGCGTTGAAATAGTTGCGAGTGGCGTTCGTTCGAGACGCGTTGACAGTCGTTGTGTACACGGATACGGATTCGTATGAAATTACGATGTACGCATTCACCCGGACGTTTAAATAGTAAAGGATCATTTGGGAGAGACGAACAGGATTATTCTAAAACACGAGTTTCGCTTTTGTCCGCTATTCGCAACGGAAATATTTGTGACAGGTTGTGCAAACAGATTCGCGGGAAATCAAATACGTTCAAATTTGGACGGGTACCGATGTAAAACGGATAGTTGGCGATCGTAAAAAAAAAAAAAAAAAACCAACATCATAATACGGGCCATAATTTATCTGCTCGTACGGACGCGCCTGATAATATCCTGTTATATTATAACAGGTACATAAAATAGTAAATAAAACATGCACCAACGATAACGCGTGCATTATATTTTAGACGCGCAACAAGGGTGCCACAGTCGACAAAACCGAAAACGTTTCGAAGCCGACACAGCGCCAGACGAATCGGTTAATAATTTATATTCGCGTTCGTATTGCGATTACGACCAGTTTCGTTTCGTTTTCGCACAACGTTACGCTAAAACACTATAATGCGCGTAAAATGTATTGCTATGCATTCAGGAACATAGAAAAATCTATCTCCAGATTGCAAGACCAAAGCAAAAAGTTCATATCAATGAAAACCATTAGTTATGTTTAATTAATATATTAGAGAACATCGTATTTAACCCTGAACAAATAAACACATAAAAAAAATGTATGGACTCTGATAAATATTTTTAGTGTTATTAGTTACATACGATATTTTTACACATGTATAAGGCAACACGTCTCGTGAACGGTCTTAAAGTAATAAAAACTCGTTACGATTTAATCGATAGACAGTTTTGTTTTATTTGAAACGGATAATATGAGTAATTTCGATTTACTTAATTGTTTGTGAAATATTTAAACAAATATAAAAAATTCTCATAAATATTGAAAAATTGAACTGATTCAAACTTCAAATGCAAATCGGCACGGGTTCACGTTGTGTATAATTGACTCGACATTTTTCGTAGCTCGTTTTTATATGCGTATACACGTTTTTGGGCGGGGAATCAAAATTTAAATGTGAAAATCAATCAACACCCTAGCGCGTGTACGGAGTGCTTCGCAGGCTATCAGCATTTACGAGCTGCTACATGGATTGCGCGTGGTGACAAACATTTCTCGTGCAATATCGTTTTTCCACTGCGCGCCGCAATACATCTTCTTGCGAGGATATTTTTCGGTTTCCTCCGGGTTTACGGTAGAACCGAATTCGATTATCGTTGTCAATGTTCTGCGCAGTAAGGGTCGCGATGCAGCGATGGGTGAGCGGTCCTCGTGCCCAGGATAATCAGTTGCGTCGCTGCTGCTGTCGCCGCGGTGTGACGTTCGCGGTACGCGTATAAAAAAAATATTGAAAAAAAATAATAAAATCTCGGAAAATTGTTCGAAACAATACGTTCGTAAATACGTAAGGCGCGTAGACGTTTTATACGCGCGGTGCACTAAAATTATGACCGTCTACCCCGGACGTCCGAGTCATGTGTTTATAATAATAATGCGTCCATCGTAAACTTATCGAAATCGGTTCGACGTTGACGTTTATCGCGATGTGCTGCGTATTTTTTCACCCCTTTTTATTGTTATTATTATAATGTACCTAATGTGCATCACGCGTCGCGAATCGTAACGGCTAAATCCACTACGACGTGTCCTAGAAGCGCGTGCACATAAATCGCAGAATACCGCAGTATAGTCGATAATAATGGTCCGTATATAATTGTTTGAATTTTCGGGAGGCACGTGATGAGCAGTATGTTTGTGCGGAATGGCACGAATCAAAACGATTCAAACAAGGGATACCGCATTCCGATAAAGCCGATTTCATAATATTTCTACTTTAAGGACAATCTACGCGTGATGCATTTGTGTAACTACGTTTTGTTTTAAATAATTAATTATAATACGATATAGGTACAATGTCTACTTTTCGACGTCGAAAACACAGTCGACCGAGTAGAAACTATCGAAACAAAATTTAAGTTAATGTAATATCGTTAATCTAAACGATTTATTTATTTTATTGAATAACGCCCCGGGGAAAATAAATGTGCATAGTAAGTTCTTATGAACATAATAAACAAATCACTTAATTAATAATACAAATATTAAATTATAGTAGAAACATTTTTTTATACCATGTATTAGGGTGGCCAGATGAAATTAAAATAAATCCGGGACAATAAATTCCAAATTTTACTTAACTATTATAAATATAACTTAATATTTTTATTCTACCATTTTTTACTGAGTTTAGTGAGTTTCATTAAACAATATTAATCGCTCAAAATTAAAATCAAAGAATTAGAAAGCGTATTTTTATTTTCAACAATAATTAATTTTAAACGCAGTTGACAAATGTTTGTACTTCACGGTGACATAGAGATAATATTTTTTTAATACTATTTCTTTTGCCGTCATCACGTAATTTTGCGTGCAGTGGACGTTTTTCAGAAACAAGTGCATTTCTATAATTTCGTCGTGTAACTTTATGCAACTTTTAACCATTCCTAATATGCTATACATAATGATATATTTTGGTTAGCAAACAAATTTCTGTTGTTGCCGTACCCATTTGCTTATGAACGTTGGTCTAAAATTTAGACTCTAAATGGAAGTCGTCGATCAAAACACTCGTTCTATAGATGCGTTTCAAACCGGCAAACGGAGCGCAAAAGCAACAACTGCCGCACGATTTGTAATATTCACGTATTTTTCTTCGTATACTTTAAATGTTTGTAACCAATGTTGTTTGAATAAAATACAATTTTTTGTCCGTATATTTTTTTTTTTTAATATTTAATTATGCCATAAACTCATCAAAGTAATCTTCGTTAACTGAAATATAGTTGAAAATGTTCTTGGCGTTTTGCCATATTACGGTGTGGGTTTTTATGTTAATTTTAACCACTTTAACTCGGCCAGTGCCGTTTGATCACTGTCCACTTTTGTGTGTATTTTATTTATTTTGCCGGTGTAACCACAGATGCGTGTTTATGTGCGATAATTTAAAACGGAAAAATGAGAAATGAAATATCGTTAAATTAGAAGTTAAATTCCGGAATTATGTTGATGGCCGAACCCAATAATAGCACATTGTCTTTTTAATTGAGTTCATTGAGTTTCTAAACTGGTTACGACTCGGAAAATCAGGGACGAATGGCCACCCGGTAAATATATAATATATTTGCTAGAAACAATAAAAACTGAACATTGAATTTATTAATAAAAGTAATACAGAAGGAAGAAAAACGACTAAGTAATAAGTACAGTTCCCTAATAAAAATTTTAAAATTAATGTCGAAATGTCGAATTTTAGAATCGCAGTTGACATTAAAGTCAAAATCTCAACAGCTACCTAGTTTTAATATTTGTACATCACTTAACACGTAGTCAAACGTAAACTAAGTGCAAGGTAAATTGACAAAACATGTTTGTTTGTTTTTCATTTATAATTAATTTATCATTAATCATAATATGCTTACTGTATTAAATACACATGCATGAGCACATCTGCTAAAATGTTAAAAAAAAATCTAAGCATTACTAAGCATAGTAAAAATATATATACGTATTATACGTTTCGATGCTGGTTCTTAATAAAATTTAAAATTTCGTTACCTAATAATTCAATTATTATTTTATTTTTTTAATCAATAGTATTAATATTTCAGTTATTGTAATCAAGTAGATGTTTTTATTATTTTAATCAAGTCAATTTACTGAATTTTTGATTATCGAAATAATTGGATTATTTCTAAAACTAATTTAAGATAAAAATTTGTTAAAAAAAAAAAAATATTTTTAAAACTTGTCTTATTTTATGTTGAAATAATTCGAAATTCCAATCGGGTTCCGTGGTGTAGCGGTTATCACATCTGCTTTACACGCAGAAGGTCGCCAGTTCGATCCTGGCCGGAATCACAAAATTTTGCTATTTATTTTTTTTTCTTCTTCTACTTCTCATTTTCATTATTAACTTAGTCGTTCGTTGTTACTTTGGCGTTCTTAGATGCAGTGAAGTACTTTTCTAACGGATAAATTACTTTTTGACATTTTCTTTAATATTGAAAAGTTGGTTTCTGGATCAAACTTTCAAAATAAAAATACGTAGCACAAAAAAAATTAAAAATCAGTTTTAATGAAAAATATTATGAATCACCGCTTTGCCCAGTTTTATACTTTTAAAATAAAGAGTAATAATTTGTTAGAAAAAAGTATACCTGATAATTAAAGTAGAAACTTGTATAGATAATAAAAAAGGCTGAATTTTTTTCGTTTGAAATGTGGATTTATTGTTTCTTATTTTATTCAAGTAGCAGCTAATAAGGAACAAACACTACAGCTATAAGAAGTGTTGCAATAATAATAAAATAAAGAACATATTTTTTTATGTATGAGTACTTAGAAATATTCAAATATTAATCACAATTATTTTAATTGAATAATTAAGAGGAAACCCCATTAGAATATTTTTGTCGAATTAATCTCGTGTTTTCATTGTTACAGATAGTACCTGAAATTCTACTGTGTGATACACTTTTTCATTAACACCTTACAAAATATTTAAATTTATCACTATTTCAATTTTAAAATTTACATTTTCAAATGTTTAATCGAATGATTTATGGACAAAATTGCTTTCAGTATGCTTATAAAACAAAACATATACTTAATAAAAACGCTAATCTATTTATGCAATAATGTGTAGACGATATCGACCTATATTTCTATAATTTGAAAATTGAATAAATTTACTTCAAGCTAAAATGTATATGTTTTGATTAAGTTATTACTTTAAAATAAGAGAAACAAAACAAAATCTATACAAAATGAATAGAAAAAGTTATAAAAATCTCATCTAATCCTGTCTCATGTATTGTTATGATTTTTCTTAGTATTTATTTAATTTTTCAAGTTTCTGATTCTACTATTTATTATAATTGAATAGGTGATTGTAAAAACCACGCTTGTTTCAGATCTACTTTAGCGGATATTGAGTGTAAAAACCTCACTTGTACAGTACATGTGTGGTTTTTACAACATGCGGGAATTTCAGACCTAATTTAAACACATAAGACATTGCAGGACAAATGTAATTTTTACATACAACTTGCGTTTATCGTAGTAGATCAAATAACTAAAATAAAAACGATTTCATAAAATATGTGACAAGTGTGGTTTTTACAATCACCGATTCAATTATTTTTAAAGTTGTAAAACTGTAAAAATTTAATCAGCACAATAGTCAATTATTCTTTACCTCCAGGTCCTTATAGTAAAAATGATAAGAAATTTCAAAACGCAACGGGAATTCGGGTAACGTTATTGAGTTTAGTTAGCTACCAGTTGAATAACAGTTATTTTATTTAACTATAGTCAAACACAAAATGTAATAGAATATATTCTGAATAGTGTGAGGGTAATATTGAAATTTCGTTCTTTCGAAATATTAGTTTTATATGGATAATTTAATGAAAAAAAAGTAGATAATTAAATATAAAAACGGTGTAGTGGACTAACTAACCTGACCAGTGCCAGATTACACATTAGGTGGAGTAGGTGCCTGCCTTTGGGCTTTACTCATTTAAAGGGCCCTATGAAAACGGAAAACTATATTTTTATTTATTTAATAATACCTGTATTTTATTTACGAATTTATGGAATAAAATTCATTATGAAATATTATATATAATTAGTTGCAAGTGTTATATGTAATAATAATAATAAAATTATTTTGAAAAAAATAGAAATAATATAATAATTAATTAATTTTTCTTGCAAAAGAAAATTAATAAACATGATTTTATTTATTAACAATACTTGGTTATTATAATAGCTGTATTTTAATTATTGGATATTAATGTTAAACATGTATGTAAAAAATAATTTTGTAGGGCCAAAAATTTTAATTGCCTCGGGGCCCACAAATGTTTAATCCGGCACTGAACCGGACATTAGTTTTTTACTCAACACCATTGTTTCATAAAAATAATCGAGTTAATTTTCTGTAAATGAAAAACATTATTTACCATTCGAGTAATATTATAGTTAATTTTAAGCTGAAATATGTCGAGAAATCGAATGCGAGTCAGGACTTGCAGTGAAGCACTATTATGATGCGTTACTGTGTGTCTAAAATAAATCTCTTCACACCTCTATAAACAATAATAACGTTACGCAACGATAGTACATAGGTACCTGTATATAATATATATGTATTGTATATAATGCAAGAAGTTATATATAGAATGTATGTCGACACGCCACAGGAATTTTTAACGTTCTCTAGAGCTTTTAAGATTATCGTAGCTCCGATAAAGAATATTGTACATTTACAAAGATACATACACGATTACACGGTATACATAAATATAATATGTAAGCAGATGTGACTGAAAAATATTATGTACAATAGAAGTATATAGGTTAGATAAAAAATGTAAGGAAATATTACTCTCGATGGTTGACTGATTTTCTCTGGCTTTTATTTGAACGTGTGACACGATAACAACTCTAACAACTATCCATTCCAATTATACTCATAAAGTTATACAGTGGCGCCGAACCCTATGCTTAGCGGCCTGACCACATTTTTAAAATGAGGTTGGAGATCAGAGGGGCCCCGATGGGGCCTAAGAATCTATGGTTCGCACTTTGCAATACTCTGACCTCACGATTATTTTCATGAGAAATGTCGAACGGACTCTGTCGGACCCGTGTATGAACAGAACGGAAATGTTCAAATACGAATTACCTAAATTGAAATACATAATAAAATATTTTGCGGTAAGGTGTCTGTCGATACGTGTCTGACTATTTAGTATAAATCATGCTTAATACTTGTAATTTGAGAGCAAAAATTATTTTTGTAAAAATTTAGGTTTGGGGCCGCTGGGGTGCTTAAGGCCGTTGTATTTTTATTTGGCTCGAGTAAAATTCGAGTTCGGCGCCACTGAAGTTATAACTCAAATGATCATTTACAAACTTGATCAGAAATCGGTAACAAACTGCGCCGAAAAATTGCTCGACTAAAATTTAGTCAGGGCATCTAATGTCCTGTAACACTGTCGATTCAAACACGGTTTTTTACCAGTACACAATGAAATCGTTAATCGTTTTTTATAACCAAGATGATCCATTTGTCCCGCAACGTACGGTGTTATTTATTGTGCTGCGTGGATCCACTGGTATTATATTTACCTTTGCGTACAACGGAAATACGTAATTTTGTCGTTTATTTGCGATTATTATCGATTTTCTTGTCGTTTAATGGTTATGCACACGCGTCGTGTACCATGTGACACGAGGGTATTGTTCTTCGTAAGACAACCGCACCGCGAATAAGGAAAGAGGGAAACGATCATTTTAAACACACACACACACAGACCTCGTCCTCCAATGATGTATTTTGTACCGTACTAGTAAAATTACGTGCGATTTATGTTCCTGGAATATCGACATTATGTTTCACCACAACGGAAGTGTTCAATTATTCGTGTAGCCGTCTTGTCCTATGCCCTCTCCCCCTACGCTCATCCCGTGTTGTTACAACAGCAAAGTCGAACTGTTGTTGTACGACAAGTGTCGTATGGATTTTCGACGACGGTGGTATGTTGAGATATTATTTCCATAGGTATTATTAATTCGATTTCGCACGACTAATTTTGAAATATTACACGCAATCTCCACTAACTACTGTTATTATTATTATTTCACATCACGGCGCGTGCGATAAATCCTAATTTGTACTATTACACCGCCACGTCACCGAGAGCGCAATATCATAAACGACGACGCGCGGCGGTGAACGCAAAAAACGGTTTTATTCCCGTTTCAAAAATATAAGTATACAACATGCAACGCCGAGACTTATTACAAGACGAATATAGCCGTTTTTGCCCGTTTCGGTAATGTTAATGCGTCGCGCGTTGGATAATATATCACGCTGCAAACCCGCGGTTGCAGTATCGCGGGGGTGTGTTTGTACGGATACCTGCGCAGGGCAATACGCGTGGTAACGATTTTCTTGTCTGCGAAATTTCGGTTCCGCGTCGAATAACAACGTCGATGAACAATTTGTGTTACCGTTACAATTACAATTCATGTTGATCAACGGTCACCTGATGCACGAACGAACTTCATCGGTGGTCCTATAAGTGCAAAGTCGGCAAGTTTTGTGGGATTTCACATATTTTTTATTACTTCAAAGGTTGCCGACGTACATTTCGAGTTCCCCGAAAAATTGCTCGGACGCCCGGCTAGGATTGTATTGAAAATGATTTTATCAAGTTCGATGTACATATAGTATAACTTGGACAATTTATAGCTGTTCTCGTAGACGATACCCATGGAAAGTATACAGCTACACGGAGCGTATCAAAAGGCAGTGACGTATTTATGGATTGAAAGGTCCATGGGATCTAGAACCCCTTCCCAACCGTCCCAATCGGTGCATATTTAATACCAACCACAACCTTAGAATATAATAATCGCTTTAGATTTAATTTATTCATGCAATCACAAAAGTTATCCGGACCCCTGCCCCAATGGAGTATTCTAAAATACGTCCATAGCGGTTATTTTACGGACATACACCCCCTACACCCCAATAACACACACATACGTGTATGATATTTAGATAAATGTGTTCTCACACCCTTCATATAGTTGCAGGCTATAAATTTACAAACAACGGTATTGAGAAAACTTTCGGTGATTAATAATACGGCTTTGGGCGAGCTTTAAGCGCGGAACCGCAGCCGTGAGCATCGAAATTTCAACGGTGCCGGAAATGTCCAGAAACAGATGAGTGCACGTATGCACACGTATGTAGTAGTAGTTGTAGTTTTGTGTCCATGAACCGGACGAAACGTGAGTAATTAGAGGTTAATGTTAAGAGTAATTGTTCTTCAAATGTCTATTATATATATACCGCTGTGCAAACGAGCATAAACCAGCATATACTATACAGTTCTATGACCAGATGATGCGCAAATGCCGTCCCCTCTGCGTCGTTGTTATTTTTTTTTAAAATTTAATTTATTCATCAAGTCAGCATATTGAACCATACTAAAAATACATAACAATAATTAGATATTATCGTTCAATCTACACGATTGTTCTTTTGCAATAAGTACATTTTAATGTACATATATTATTATGAAGTTATATTTAATCGATTTCTTATTGCGAATAAAAAATCAACAATTTATAGATTTTATAAATTTTATTTATAGATTTATACTGTTATAATTCGATTTGTACCGATTTTATTCGAACATAAAGTGCCAATAAAAAATTGATTTATCAAATATAATTAAAATTGAAGTACGAAAAAATTTTTAATCGCACATTTGACTTCAAAGGTTTAGTTACTACAAATTAGATACAACTACATTTAATTTTTAATAAAGTCTTTATTATAATGTTAAGTAATAGATATTTGCGTGTTAGAAACAATTGAACGCAGTTTGGTTTTAATTGTCTTAATGTTTCCTTTAGTTCATTGTTTAGTTTCGACGATTTCCATTATATGTATATTTAACACGCAAACATTTAAATCATGTTTTTTCAATTTTCACAAGAATTGAAAAATCTACAAACATTCATGTATTTGTCAGAAGAACGGAGACATATCAGAGAATATTTAATGTATTTAATCGTTTGTAAAGAAATATTCATATAAAATCCTCGTGTCCCTTTTGACACCTCTCCCCTTACATAATCAAAGGATTTCGGCTATGGCATTATTTTTGTGGCGCATTATAATTAATTTAAAGGCGTGTTTAACGGGAGGCAAATAGGGCATTTGCCTCCGGCGGAAAAATTTGAAAATATTTCATAGGCGGCATTCGCGAATACTAATTTTTGTCAAACATATTTTTGGTTTTTCGTAATAAATCAATTTTTCCATCGGTTATTAAATGTATTATAAAATTTAATGTTAAAAGATCAAAGTATTATATGAAAAATATTTTTAATTATAATAAATCTTATTTACTTATACCTGTACGACTATACATACATCTAATTTGAATGATTACAATATTAACGCGCATTAATGTGTAAACACAGTCGAGACTCGACGGGCGAAGATATTGCTTGTACGCCTGTACAGTTGCAGTAAACACTAAATATAAATAATAATATGTATCGATCATATTAACTATAAACAGTTTATAGTTCTCATTAACGTCATATATTCATATCTTTGATGAGGCGGTAAAATACGCGTGCCCCCAACGGCATTACAACTTAACACAGAACTGAATTCATTAAATAATAGCAAACAATCTTACCTTTCCCACCACAGTGCGAAAAACGAAATCTCGGACCAAATGAACGTCATGTTTTTGTATACTGTCATTTTTTCAACCATATAATTCAGTACTTTACTGGTTTGCAAGTGATAGTAGCCCTCGAAAGTTCTCAGCCATCCCGGATCGTTGTGGGAATGTGGCACGACGATAATCTAAAAAGAAAACAAAATGAAAGAAAACGTTAGAATGTTCATAATAATAAATATACATTGTGCGTAATAGTATGAATATCAGTGTAACGTTTAATAAAAGGGAAAGAAATGAAATGAATGAAAAATAAGCGACGTGCACGATAGCAGACGAGAGAGAGAGAGAGAAAGCGCTGAAGATAGCTGTTATATGTAACGCTCGTATTGCATTTGCATAAAAAATATTACTCGTATTTTCTTCTCCACTATGATTGTCAAAAACTCAGACTTCTTAAATCTTTGAAAAAGGTCTTATCACCGGAAAACACAAATCGCGCTGAGTTGTATTTTTTCCGCTGTCCTTAATTTATAATTGTTTATAATATATATATATTTGTGCTACACGTTTCTCTTGACGTTTTAATTTACGTAAACCTTTGTAAATACGTTTCGACGGCACGCGACACTTTGGAAGATTCAAGAAAATATAAAGTTGTAACACAAACTAATAATAATTATATTAATTTCATTTTATGAAAAAATTATATAGGAGACGTATTAGCAAAGTTTTAATGGTGTGATTCGTGCGGAAATAATGTACATGTATTATACATATATATATCGAGCTCTTTTTATACATATATCGATTTAAACATTGCATTAAATAGTTTGCAAAATAAAAATAAGTTAGAGTGAAGTTTTAAAACGTATAATATACAAAAGTGTACACCCGTAAGCAGTACGTAGCGACGTGTACTATCCGGTTTGCTAAGATTAAAAATGAATAAAAATTGGTCAACATTTTAATTGGCACTTATATAAAATCGCCTTGGAAGAAAACGTGAATTACGCGACATTGCACGCAGTATCGTTTCCGTTGATAATAACTATTAATGAAAAAAAAGAGTATAGTATAATTACTCGGTTGCTTCATTATAATATTTTCAGTATCGGTTTATAACTAATTTTTAGTCCTACAGGATGCTGATGCGATTTTGAACAGTGGATTCCTTATAGGCTGAAAATTTATGTCAAGATCGAATATGAACCTAAACAGCTGTAATTTTTATTCTAAACGGTTTATCATTACAAGTTTGATTTCGTAATAATTTAATCAATTGGCTAATTTTAAATCTATAGATCATTTTCCACTAATCGTGAGAAAAATTCAGTTCACGAGGAAGTTTTGCCTTCGGCGATTTTAAACTTTTCAAGGCCCTCAATTTATTTTTTACAATCTGACTTTAATCGAATCCTTTAAAAATTCACAGTCTGTATTTATTTTTATATCAATTTTATTAAAATTGTTTTTAAGACAAATAAATTATATTTATTATATACCAATTTATTACTTATACTAATTATTTTTAAACGTTTTCCAGCTTGTAGAATATCTATACTATCTTATAAAAAATTTAAACGACGTTTTTCATGCATATAAGGGTATCTGTTAATGAATAGTTTTTAGGATCACGAATTTTCTGCATGATTATAATTTAATTAACTCAACCAATATTGCGTTCATTTTTGACGCGATGAATGTTGCCGTATTTCAAATGTCATTAACATTATTATTTCCACTTTCCCAGTGATTTCCAGATGCATGGGGCGAGTTCGTTAAAATGTATTCGGTACAGTACAGGTGCACCTATACATATATATATATATACATTATAATAGTATATACGAGCGGGCGCGTTAAGCAAACAATAATTGAATTCGGAAATCTGATTTTAAATCCGCGCGGCGAGACGGGAAGTATTGAAAAATAATATGCATATATTATTATGTAACTTGTTCGTCGCAAAATGACCTACGAGTGAGTGCAATGAGATTTTCCGAATAATTAAATGACACAGTTCGCCGGTTAACCGCTCCCCGGCCTGTAACGTACGTCAAAGGCCGTTATTGAATTAACTGAAACCGTATACTCGTATACGTAGCAAGCTGGTCGTAAGGATTAAGGTCGCGCGTAACGGCGAGTCGGCGGTTCGTGCGTTATTAATCAACGCAAACAAGTGGATTCGGATCGCAAATCGCAAATAGTATAAAGTATACAATATTAAAGAGTATTCACCTCCACGTTATATACACATCATATGTTATACATATACATGTAAGCATCGATGTGAAATCTTAATGCATTTTCTATACAACGCATTTATGTGTACACGAATATAGTGGTTCGTTAAAATGATTTATGGCGAATCGAACGAAGAAGCCATATTATCCGAAAACATTAAAAAAAAAAAAGTGTATGAACATTCCCCGTGTGCTTTTCAATTCTGTCTGTTCCCGGACTATAAATAATTATAACCGATAAACCCGGAAAAACTCAAGGGGTAGGTGTCATAGGCTCACGCCTATGGCGGTATTCAACATTTTTATACTATAGATAATTGTTCAATACCCGTGTAAAATATCAGTGATTTATGAATTGTATTTTCAGACATCGCATCGAGCATTATGCGAATGTTGCTTATAATTTTTTTCGCGTATTTTTTCCTCGTTACAAATTAGCACTGAAATCTGTGACATTTTCCGCTCAGATCAATGAAATAAGATTTTACTTCTCGTGTATGCCCCGTAGTAAAAAAAAAAAAAAAAACGTACATTATATCGAAACAGCGATCACGAGAAATTAAAAAATAATTATTTTCAACTAGATTAAAAATAAAAATAAAAAAGGAAAAAAGGTGTCGAGGCTAAATCGATTTGAAACGTTCGCAAGGCAGGCACGTTTGAATACGAGACGAATTAATGTGAAAATAATTTGAAAACAATTATCTGCGATTTATAATAATAAGAATTGCTGCACGTACTTATATACATTTAGAGACGGTCGTAATGACGATAATATGTTGTTCTTCCTTTTCCCAAATTGATTTATCAAATTTTCCAAATTCTTTAACCGCTCTTCGAGACATTCACTTGACGATATATGAATGTGCACCTTGGCGTATTATTGTTTTTCAGTTGTCACGCGTATCGCAGTTGGGAAAACTAAATTCCTCTCTGTGTGCTCTTGTGGCTCTTTAATTTCGATTATTATACAGAGAACAAAAACATGTCCGTCGTTAGCTCGTGCTTTTCTTTGGCCTTAGAGCCTCCACTCAACAACCATGTAGAAAAAAAAACGCTATTTACCGTCCTATGTGATCGTTAGCAGGTCGTCCTCTATACCCTAGATCCAATGCTGGATTACCCATTAAGTGGAGTAGGCGCTCGACTTAGGGTCTCACTCATTTAAGAGGCCCTGTGAAGACGGAAAACTATATTTTTTATATTTAATGATACCTGTATTTTATTTACGAATTGACCGAACAATAGTCATTGTGAAATATAATATATATTAAGTTGTAGGTGTTATATGCAGTAATAATAATAAAATTATTTTGAAAAAATTATAAATTATATAATAATTAATTAATTTTTCTTGCGAATCAAAAATGTAATAAACATGATTTTATTTCTTAGTAATAGCTGGTTATTATTAAAGCTGTTTATTTTAATTATTGGATATTAATGTTAAAGATGTATGTAAAAAAATAATTTTTAGGGCCCAAAATTGTAATTGCCTAGGGGCCCGCAAATGTTTAATCCGGCACTACTTAGATCTTTCGCATAAATACATAAAGACATTAATAAGATGATGGAAGTAAACACATTTCTTCCGATCGTCATTTATTTAAATTTACATCAAGTGGCTTAAGTATATAGTAGCTGTTATAATATATTATAGTAATTAATGCATACAATTATTTGTATGCGACAACATTACAATATGAAATTATAGATAAACATATGGTTTGAGCACGTAATTTAGGGGGAGAGAGCAAATCCTCCCACCATAAATATCGTATTGTAGCAACCATGAATTAAGATGTATAGTATATACCACTTTATGGTATAATTTTTAAGCCCTAAAAATGTTGAAGAAGATCAACCCCTACTACAAAAAAAAAAAATAAATAAATAAATAAGTATCTTTTTACGTACCTGACATGGTTTAAAAATTAAACATAGAAAGCTAAAATTTCAACCGAGGATACCACGATAAACTTAAAGAGTTACAAAACATGAAGTTCTCGTGCGAACAATACGTTATTGGAATTGACAATAACAATATTATAGTTTATGAGATATTAAATAGAAAATGTTTAACACACCTTCTGCGGTCACTCTATATAATTTATACGTAAGCTGCTGGCCACGGCGAAATATACGTCGGTATGGATATAATATATTTTACATATACATGTACTTATATACGATGAGCGTATAAGATAAATAATATTCCAAACCCATTGCATCACGCCAGCGAAGTGTAAACGCGAACACGGACATACCTATATTTTAAGTTATCACCCCTAAAGCCCCTGGTACGAGCAATTCATTTTTTCAACTTTCAGAAGTCCAATTAGTTTGGTGACACCAAAATATGCCAACACAAATAAATGACATGTTGTTAACTGGAATTGCCATAATTTCATACCATTTAATCAAACCATTTCAACCGAAAAACATAAAATAAATATAATCTGCTAATACAAAATAAACTAAAAAAATTTCAAACTATTTGAAAATAAATATTCGATGTTAGACAATGTATAATTACGTACAATATGTTATCAAATATTAAATATAGTAGCTGTTTTTGAAAATGACTTAAATTTTTTTTTCAAATGTGATTCATTTTGTTGAATTGAAAATTCGTTGATATTTGGTTAAAAATTAATAACATTCAATAAAGTATATGCGATACTACATTCATCAGTTAGTCAATTTTATTAAATCAGATTTTAAAAAATTAATTTTTAAATATTGGAACTTGCATGAATAAGTCGAAGGAAAAATAGACAAAATTGCTGATATACCATAATGTTACGTTTAGTATGTCATTAAAGTTCTTAATAAATCTACGAATCTACAATTTAATTGTTTGAAAGACGTCGACAATAGTAAAAAGGCACTAACATTGTGATGTTGAAATTTATTATTAAAGATACCAATTTAATGTAAATATTATAATTTTTTGCCTATCACCTTGGGTATACATGCTATGGATTTGCCATCCCTGTCATAGGGTAAATACTATATGTACGCCGAATGCTCTCCACATTATTTTGAAAATTCACGGATGTACGTAGTATATTCTCAAGTTTCAAGAATTTCGTAGAGAAGTGTAATTAGTTGTACAGGTTTTAATTTTGGCCTTATATTGTAATAGACGTTAGGTTTTACTTTGAATTAATTAATGACGGTGTACAATGTTTTTACGATGATATTGTAGTAAACCTAAGGCGTATTTAACTTTAGGCATATTTACCACCATCTAAATTAAAAAAAATGTCTATTTTCAATCATTCGTCGGCGTATTACACACTCAGTAAAATGTATTGGAACATCAATGACGTAAAATATGTTAGAAAAAAAAAAGTTACTTAAGGAACAATTATTATAAGTTTTAATAAAATAATCAAAATTCGTTAACGAAAATAAAAATCTCGTAGAATATTTCTGTTAATTTCATTAGTATTCAGTGACACTTTACCGTATGCACATGATGTATATCCAGAAAAAAATTAAAAATACGTAAATCGTGTTTTTATATAATTTATTTTGTAGGTGCCTAAAAATAAAGACCTAAAGTTGTTGATTTTATCGCCTACAAGAATTAGTAAAAAATTTTGTAAAAAAAATTAAAAATTAATTAATTAATCTTAAAAACGTGTGTTAATGGTGATAATAATAAAAAGAAAAAAAAATACAACAAATTGTGTATATGAAAATATGTAAAAAATGTAATAATTGAATGAATAATAAATAAAAAAAAATTGCAAAAATTTATTTTGTAACCATTCGCTGTGGACAGGGTTCGAACCTGTGCGGGCAGAGCCCATTGGATTTCAAGTCCAACTCCTTAACCACTCGGACACCGCAGCGGATGGTAATCCATTGGAGAACAGTACATTTTAAGGCAATGTTTATTAAAACGTGATTTATAGAATAGTACTTATCAAATTTAATTGTCATGAAGTCTTATTAAATTTAATGTAAAACCTTCAAAATCTCATTAATAAAAATTATAATATTTTTTCCTTAATTTTATTCTAAAATGTTATATTTCACACAGATTAATTATTAATATTTTTGAATTTACTTTTGACTCTTGTCCCCAGCTTGAGAAGCACTGATATAGAAGATGTACCTGACCACCGTGCCGCATTATTTCATGTACGTCGTCAAGTACAGTAAGCCAAGTTTTGCTGCTCTATATAATACAACATTCGATAAAAAATGTCTTTCAGAGTTCTTAAGAACATATAGGTACCTACTTTTTTTTTCAGTTTTTTAAACTCTCCGAAAAAAAAGTAATTTAAAAACAAATAAAAAGATAATTGCGGTGAATATTATCAGTTATGTCAAGAACTGGGATCCTATGAAGAGCCTGATTAGGAATTTTGAGGCTCTTAGGCAAAATAAAAAATGTGCAATTTTACGATGATTTTCTTTTTAAAAGAATTATATTCTTCTTATATTCCTTTTATACGATGAAAATCGCATTAAAAAAAAAAAAAAAGGTTCATTAATTCATTAAAATCCTAGACCCTATAATAACAGAGGCTATAGGTCTTTGGATCTTACTAGTTACTTACCCTGCCTAATGGTAAATATAACCTTAATGGAGTCTGTTTTTGCCATACTTCAAAAAAACTACAAATTTACATTAAAAATAAAACTACAAAAACCAATAGACAGAAAAATAATATGATATATTATGTTTGTAACGCGCGTTAAAATGGATACGTAGTTGTCTTTTATCTCAACATCGCGTTTTATGGCGGCGTTTTCCGTCTGATAAGAATTGCAGTAAAATACAACGTGATGTTAATAACGCTTTCATGCGCGTTAATAAGGCATGCTGTTAGACAGATCCTTTAGAACAAGACCAACGTTTAGAACACAAAACAACATGACATCATTTTCATCTGTTTGTCGACGAATCTTAAAAAATTAATTTATTCAACCACTAAATAAACAAACACCAGTATTTGAATAGGTAATGAAAAATGTATAATAAAAATTTGTATTTAAGAATACAATATATTTTAGGTGGTAAGTTAATCTATCTATTTATTTGTTCTTTATCAGATTATCTACGATAATAATAATACTAATACTCGTACTCGTATTAGCCACTAATATGTTTTCTATACATCTGTACCCTACAATAGGTATACTTATATTTATATTCTAAACGTTTTTACACATATTATTACGATAGGTTCCTAATAAAATTAAATATAATAATTAATATATTTATGCCATAAATATGTGTGTTAACTTTATTACAACACCAATGGAATTAATTTTATCAAACAAATTCACACTCGGATTTTTTTATTAAATTTAATCAAGTTAAATTATCTATCTATTTAAACTTATATTAAACTTACATATTTATTAGCAAAACTACGAGACTGTTCAAATAGATACAATTTTATTTGAAATTATGAAAACCCGTTTTTAAATTTTCCACATTATTCCTTATTATTGGTTGTCGAAGAAATTCCGAATATTTAGTTTAGTAATAAAACATAGCACTTTCGCAATTGCATAATGCATAAGTTCCTGCAATTTTTAATACGCGCCCCATGTTATTGATTTTATCGGAATCGTCTACAATTAATTTGTGCGAGCGCACGTGCCCCATACTACTTACGTGTACGCATTGCACAGAATTATAACTTACATGTTGCGCACGTGACGTTGAATAACAACGTGTTAATATTTCATAAACGGATGATTTAGTTAAAAGAGTATTACTAGTACTGTATACCAACTATATTTGGGATATTTTTTTCAAGACCTTTTCCATTTTCACTACCATTATAGAGCGATGTTCCTTATTTGGCTACAATATATTGTTTATGCATTGTATCATTGTATTGTCTAAATGATGTAGTCACTTGTACACTAGCCAATACAAGAGTTATATGGTTATGACCGTATGGTAGGTATATACGACGTTCGAATCGGACCATATTCAGTATTTGTACGAATGAATAAGCTTATATTTCTAGACATTTTATGTCACGAGTGTTTTAATTTTCTTAAATATATATAATTCTTTTTATACTTTTACGTGAAAAATATTAATGAAGGGTTTTAGATTTTATAAAAAATTATTCTTCAATAGAAATATTATTTCCATTACAGTAACAATGAAACACATTGGAATTTAAAAACAAAATTAGTACATGATCTTTTGTCTTCAAATAACTTATTGAACTTCTCCCCTGGCCCAACAACACACTTACCAGAAAGGAAGAAATGGTCATAAACCGTCTCAAAATTAGACATACCAATTGACCAGTGGCGAAGCACGAGTATTTAAGTTGAGGAGACATTAAAATAATACGTTACAGCCCCCTTCCCATTTATAACTTTATATGTATTTATAATAAAAGGGACACGATCTTTTATTTTTTATTTGATATTTCTTTTCGTATGAGTAGTTTATTATTCCATCATTCAACATTTCATTAATTAAATAATCAGGCATAGCGGCGAATGACAATAGTACAATATTTTAATATTTAGATACGAATATCATGCCAGAAATAAATAAACCGTAAAATAAAAACCAACCAATAACTATGATAACAAAATTGCGTTGAACGATAACGCATCAACGCGAAAAGCAATGACGATTACAATAATGTATAGGATGTGTAGTTCATGAACTAATCGACTCAGTGAGTCGACTCTTAAAAATGAACTGGACGAGTCGAATCAGTGTTACAAGAGTTGGCGACTCAGTGACTCAGTGACTGACTGACTCAGTTAAACTCATAACTCACAACTGTACTACTGTAGATACATGACTCTCGACTCTCAACTCCCTTGAAAACGGTTTGCGAACACAAACGGAAAATTTAATACCAACTTAAACAATAGTTCCCCTTGGATTTGGTTATTAATATTTCCATTGTTTCTTAAAACATGATTTCCGACTTTCTGAAAAAATTCGTAACGTACGCTTATAGTCATAAATAGTTTCATATGCGATAAGCTAGTCACGAATATGGACTGTGAACTTGTGAGTTGAATCAAGAGTCGAGACTTGAAGAGTTGATTAGAGTAGTGGTAATCTGATTCAAACAAAGAGTTGAAGAGTTGGGAGTCGACTCTTTGATTCAGTTCATTACACTGAACTGAGTTGAAAGATTCAGTTCAGCAAAATGAGTTGTAATCCCCATCCCTAATATTAAAATGAAATAATAAATACGAACGCGAGACATGTTTCATAGTGCAATGATAAGCCCCGTTCAATAACCTATGCCCCCTGCACACCGTGCCTTGAAAAACGAGACACTGCAACGCGTCGTCTCATAATATTAATTTCTATACCTGTATTTTGATGTTAATAAAATTAACCACTACGCCACAGTGGACAACAGCTCGCGTGCACAGACCGCAACTAATCTATTTTAAGAATACTTATACGGTATGGCACAAAAGTAAAACTATGATAAACATTGAAGTATAGGTATATTATATAAAAATAAATAAAATATAATAAAACCAAATTATGTATCCATATTAAAAGTGGGTATACATTGTCTCATTATATCATATGACGCTTCGCCACTGCAATTGACCAATACCATATTAACTCATGACTACCTGATAAAGAATAAAGATTCTCCAAGATGCCCAACTTGTAATGATCCCAGGGACGCTCGGATGGGGGGGGGACAGTGGGGGCCATTGCCCCCCTTGAGATTTTCGCGTCACTTACAAAATTGGAAGTTATTTTACATAAAGCTGATCTTGGGTATTCAGTGACTATTCGACAATCCTTGTATCTAACAAGTATCTAACATTTTTTTAATCAACAAATGATGATTCAATTAATTTATTTGCTTCAAACAAAAGGAGATTGTCATTACTTTTTGAATAAAATAATAAAATATGATGGGAACTCAATCAAATAAAGTTGTTTTTTGTTTAAACTTTATTATATTTTTTCTTATAAATATTAAAACTAATAACTAATAATGTAATTTTATATAAACTTAAATGATTTTTGATTTTTAAAAAATTATTAATGATAGTAATACAAAATATGAGTAGATGAAATATGTAGCAGTAAATCTTCCTAGAAGTATTTAGGTACTTACAATTGTTTTGCCCCCCCTGAGCTACATTTCTGTGGGCGTCCCTGAATGATCCCCTAACGGTTAAGTACATTTGAACCGAATTTATAAGTATAAACTATAACGCCAGAAGTATAAAGTCTTTAAAAATTCCGCGTTGCATACAAAAATCTAGTACTTTACAAAAATATCTTTTAGTACTTAGACATTGTATTTTTTGTTTTTACTATGTTCTTAATGTATAATATTGTAAAATAATCCCTTAAATGTACAAAACAAAAACTCTTGTCGCCGAGTCAGTATAATTAATAATAAAAACATATCATTGAACAATCACTGCTTTGTGTATATATTTAGATTATTTTTGAAGAGATTTGACTAAAAGTTGAATGAAATTATAAGTAAGTATAATGTGAGCAATTATCTTTATGTATAAAAAAGTGACATTAGTTTTTTTTTTAACTAGTATTATGTTTAAGTAAAAAATAAAATAAAAATGTAAATAATTATTTCTATGGTTATACCTACAGTCTAATAGTTTTAATTTTCCGGAAACTTTGTAATTTCAATCAGTTATTCTCTTTTCAAGTACACCTACTTTACAAGTCTTTACCGCAGTCAAACCGTAAAAAAACATTTTTTGTGTGATGTCATTAAGTATTGTAATTTATGTTCTTTGAGAATTTTTTGATTAAACATTTTGATATTCTCAATTATGAGTTATGGCAACAAAGCAGTGAAACTTTTTAAAAACCGTTAAGTGTTGCATTTAAAAATTACGTAACAATACAAAACATTTTTTCAGGCATGAAGATTTTATTTATCATTATCTTGATCTTTATTATAACATCTATACAATTTATTTTATAATTAAATAAGTGGTTCTTTCTAAGTAGGTACACCTATAACTGTCTACATAGAATCAAATAACAATAATAATATATACTAAATATATTAAACTTATCACCTATGTAGTACTTTGGTAAATAGTATACTATACTATTATAATTAGCTTTATTTAAAAACGGTTATAAATATTTTATATAGACATGAAAAACACCATAGAAAAAAAAATTAAAAAAAATAAGTGTGCGTAAGTACAATAAAACAATGCGAGGCTCAACCACACCTATTCAACCGATTTGCGGTTGCAAGAAGTGACGGATTTGTTTAGGAAAAGTTTTTTTTAACAATTGTCTCGCTCGTAAAAAATAATTGCGCTTGCTCGTGTGTATCAATAATATGTGTTTTCATCCATTTTTTTTATTTCCTTATCAATAATCTTGTTTTATTTTTATTTTAAAATTGTATAGCAAGTTTAGCAGAGCAATCGAGTGGTATTTTTCTATTTTTGTATGATGTACTCACAAAATGTATACATGTAAGTATAATATATTAATTGCTTTAAATTAAATAGTATATATTCCTATTCTTCTATTAATCTTAAATGTATGAAAGTATCTATTTAAAATAGAAGATAAAAAAAAAACATACGGACCAATTTAAATATTTTAAGAATTAATTTTCACAGTCATTTACGAATGTTCCGATTCGTATTTTAATGATTACATGTAAATTAATTTATTCCGTAGGTTTCCGAATCGTGAACAACGTCGTGCAATGTGCCAACAGCTGTGGTGTCTGAGTGGTTAAGGAGTTGGAGTTGAAATCCAATGGGCTATGTCCGCACAGGTTCCAACTCTGTCCGCAGCGAACAAAAACAGGTTATCATAATAATGTCAATTTTTGCGGATTTTTCTCACGACCGTTTAATCATCTATTGCGAATTAACATAGAAATCACATGCAATCAACCGCGTTCACACTTCGTAAAGTTTCAATTCTCATAAATTTAATAAGTTTTGTTCTTTTTTTTTGTTTTTCCATTTAATCGTAATCCCCGTGAAATAATGATAGACCAACATGTCAACAAAAGCAAAAAAAAGAAACCTTATGGACTAGTGCTGGTTAATGGTTGTTCACATATGACCTACATGTAATGCGCGCACTCGACAACACATTAATAAGAGCCGTTAGATAAATGCGTGTATCGAATTATGGTCATTGTTTTACGATACGGAAATGAAAATCGTGGCCATCGGAAATGAGGTAATAATTTGGTGAAATTGACTTTTGTGCGAATCGTTCCGTACTCCGCATAATATTGAGGTATTAACGTAAGTTAATAACGTTATTGTTATTGTGATCGGTTACGGCAGTACATGAAACATGCTCGCAGTATGGTGTACACAAGGCCGTCGTTAGGGGGAAGAGCAACGGGATCATTTTTCCCGAAGCTCCAAGTTAGAAAAATTTAAAAGGGACCCCTTAAAGCTCAGATCGATTAGAAATACTCGGCGTTAAACATTGGGGATTGTTGATATTAATATGTTGTTTCTAAATGATTTTTCTTTGTGAAATATTAATAAATTTAATTAAATACTTAAATCCATATTTAAGCGTTATAATACAGTCTAAATTTTCAGTTATTCGAACTTTTAGACAATTATAACTGTAATTTATTATAGCTATTGTCGGTTTGTAGAGAATCTACATAATTTTATCCAAATGTACGTAGAAATTCGTTATCGTGAGTAATTGCTATACTGCCTATAGTTCAATATTTTCGCTTCGGAATTGAAGCAATAACATTTTAATGGTAGAAAAAATTAGGGTAAACATATTAATTTTTCTGCCAAAAAATGCACGGATGATTAGGCAATTGAATAGTACATTTGTTTAGAAAAAAGTAACGAGTGTATTATATTTATTCACAAATCACGTATAATTTCAACGAATTAGAACTGTTAATTTTTTTTTATCTCGAACATAATTAATGTGTGAACTCGTTAAAAGTCTGATAACAAATAGTGGACGGAAGATTTTTCTGAAAACGTTGAAAATGTACAACACGTGTTGATATGCTTTTGCTTTGAGGAAACGTTTTCGTCATGTTCTACGTCGCAATACGGTACTTTAAGTTGGCAGCAGATTATCCGAATAGAAGTCGAAACCGTCGCGCAATACGCGCATAAAGGGGAGAGAATACAATCGCTGTGGTCGGAGTGCCGTAGTTTAAGGGCTACACGTTGACTGTTACCATCGCAAGGTGTGTCTACGTACACATACAAAACACGTAAACAATGTTTTGGGCAGTTGTCATTTTGCAAGTCGTGTACACGGGTGAGCTGTTTTTCGTCGTGCTCCGTTGAAATCGACGTGGTATTATCGTTAATACAAGCTTAGTTTTGTCTGTTTAGAAACGGTGTACTGTATTATTCAGCATTACTCATCGATGGCAGTACTGTGGCTACGGGGTCGTGGCGAGAAAACAATTCATTGTGATACAAAAATAATAAATAATATACGTATCATATAATATTTAAATTTAATAATAAATTATTTATTTAATAGATAAACGCATAGTTTCTGTACGTGTATACGGCAGTGTTACGGAGAATAAATGAGATCATTTACTCTGTGAATTGAGTGTGATACGACTATAATAATATAACCTGCGCAAAATGTACACATACGCTGGTCCGCCATCTGGTTTTCGGGAGCAATGCGGGATGAATTAAATTTTATAGGAAGGAAAAAAATTCAACGAAAAAAGGTAATACCTGAAAAAAGTTTATTGGGATGAAGTATGTTCTTTTTACGGTATTTTTATTTTTTAAATAAAACAAAAATCGAGTAAAAAAAATAAATCGATAAAATAATTTAATAAACTATATCCATAAATATTGGGTTAATTTCATTAATATGAGGAATACTGGATTTCCACCTTTTTATAACTAAACTTTTTTTTTTTAATTAAACCACATTACCCCTCCTAAATATTGTATACATAATAATATTTTGTTTCGGTTTTTACGTACTACCCGAGTTCCGTGAACCTATTCCTCCGGTACGTAATTAACTGCTAACGTAATTGAAAATTACAATTCTCTCTGGCGTACTGGTGGCACACGTGTTTTCTATAAATTATTAATGGGAATGGGTAAAAAAAAAAATTGACAAAATAACGATAGGCGTGTAATCATTACGGTAGTGGTAAATAATCAAAACTTAGGAAAAAAAAAAATCACCAATATCATATTATTATTATTATTATTATTATTATTATTA
>NW_020273471.1:0-16818 GCF_003268045.1 Sipha flava
TATTATTATTATTATTATTATTATTATTATTACAACCCACTGCTGCTGCTTGTAATCGGATGTGCAAGTCACCGCGTTTGATGTTTATATTGTTGTTGGTACACGTACACACGTGCAGTTTCTTAATAAATAATGGTGAAGTACTTACTTGAGCTATGATGAGAAAATTATTAAAAGTATAAAAATTAAAAATGTAAATGTATTGTATATATATGTACGTAAATAATTGCACTGGACGTATTTAATATGTATGGTATAAACTTCCGAGCATGACTCATTACGTGTGTTTATAATTTTAATATATTAAATAATGTGTTAAATAATGTCAAAAATAGCCAAAATGCATTTTACCACAAAAATAACGTTAAAAATGACCTATTTTTGACATTATTTAACATACTTTTTAATAAATTAAAATCACAAACACACCTAATACGATCGCAACGTCTGCGATGTAACACGAACTGACTGATTATTTGTTATTTGACCGAATACTGATAACGTTCCACTGTCAATAATAAATTAAGAAAAGATAAAAACTAAAAAGAAGAATAAAGATTGAAAATGTGTATGAAAAAATCCAATAAACCTACTTAAATATCAAGAAAATAATTTATTTTTTGATTTTATTTTGAATAGGTTACATTTGTTTGGTATATTAAACAAATATGCATTAAAAATCAACAAAATGTCTAAATAATACTAAAAACGCTCTAAAAATGAAAAAACGACGAAATATGCAAAAAAAATGCAAAATAAAATATGTATCTTTGAAACCGTTACATGAAACGAATTATGTTCTTAGAAAACATTGTGTATGATCAACTAAAAAAAATATGCACTTAGCATTAAAATCGGGGCCCTGCTCATTACATACTAACTATACTTTTGATAAACTACCAATTGTTTTGGTGAAATTAATAACTTACACCATTTCTAAATCTATGATAAATATATCATATAAGAACTGTATATTTTATACACTAGATAGGTATAGCATAAAAATAGGAAAATATGTAACATTTAAAATTAAAATGGCTTGAGCGACATTTTTGTTTTAAAACAACCAAATGTGGATCCTTTGACGCGAGTGATATGCACAGTGATCGGAAATACAGTTTTAGGCGGACAAAATGGAAAAATAATAGGATTAAAAATAAGATATTTTGTATTTGTTATTACTATATCTATTGCATTATGTCACCTCTGGGATGTTAAAGTAGCGATAACCACTTTAAAAAACACGAGAAGGATAGAATGATTTTAGACAAAATGTACAAAATGTAAATATATGGTTGATTACAAGAATATAAATTCATTTATTCACTAGCTGTGCTCATTGTTTTTACAATTTATTATAAATCAAACCAGTAATTATTATTTTAGAATGAACATCAATCTAAGTGATAAGTTTAGTTTAAACTCATAGACATAAATCATGACTATAACAGTAAAAGTGATGATGGCGTGATTTTGAATAAAATAATGTATTACTATATTTAGAAAAAAAAAAAATTTATTATAACTGTAAATATTAAAAATTGAATTTCCTTCATTTTAGTACATTTTCACATATTTGTAGCTTTATAATTATTTTAATTTAAATTAAACAACACAAGGAGCAAATTTTTTAAATGAAATCGTTTTTTTCCGTTTAAAATTGCATTTCCGACCACTGTATGCCGTAATAGGAAAGCGAGAATAATCGACGCCTATCGATCGTCAAAATCTGAGGTATACAATTATAAATAATACGATAAAAACACGCAATGAGTAAATATGCAATTCATTAGAGTTATTTATGGGAAAAATTATTGACACATGTTATGATTATCCGTGTAAAGTAAAATTTTAAAAAACCTTCCGAAGTAAATATGAATTTCTTACTCTCCGTAAATACGCTACTGTGAGTATCGATCTAAGCGAATGCTTACAGCGACAGCAATTGTACGAATGAAAGTATAAAAGAAAAAAAATCGATCGGTATAATATATATTTAATTCACGGTCATACGGAATAGAATATCACGTATATATAATAATATAATCAGTGGTCTGCGGTTGCGATGTCCGTATGATTAATTCCTTTTGCGTTGTTGGAGGAAAAAAAATTAAATAATTTTAACTCAATGGATACGCTCGGAAATATAAATATACAAAATGGAACGGAAAGAGAAAAAAAAGATACGGTAGATGAGGTGGAAATTTGCCTAAGGGAGAAAACCTAAAAACAAACTTGCTGCTTTTGACCGGTCTAATTTCAAAACGGTTAGTGAGGAAATTCACGGCCCCGGTGACCATCGTAAACAATGAAAGCAGCGGCGGTGAATGACAAAGAAAGAGAGAGAGAGAGAGAGAGGATGAAGAAAGTTTTAACCATCAGCCAGGAACTGGGTGGAAGAAGAGGTATAATTTTTTCCTGCGGCAGTGAATACCTCCGGGGAAAAGCAGATATGACGGGTTACATACGAGCCCGGAGAGACGCGAGTATCGCAATCCGTTTGCACACAAAAAAACGAAAAAAAGATGGGTGTAATAAAAATATATAATAATAAAAAATCGAAATGGTGTACATATCGAACGTTGATGTGTGTTTCCCTCGAGGTTTGCGGAAAATCCAACTCGATAAATCCTCAGTGTTTTTCAAACAACTCCACCACGAGCATTATGTACAGTGTCACGCAGTATATATGGTTAGGTATTGTATATTATTATTGTTTTGACGCACGTGAGCTCGTGTCACTCTCGTTTTTTATGTACGTTCCCGCGGTATCCAACAAAACGTTCTCTCGTATACCTAATTTCTGTTTTTGTTAATTTTCTTTTCACTCGAACGAGTTTGACGCTATGCGTTAGTATCACTTTTCAATTCGTGGTTATAACTTTAAAGCGATCAGTATGGACATTGATATACGTGTGCATAATTATGATGTTGCTGTTATAATTTGATGTGTTGAAGTGGTGCGATGAAGTATCACGTCATCGTACATACACTTGAAAGTTTTGCCGTAGGTTAGTTAAATATAATTTGTTATGCGTAATAAATTATTATTATTATTATTATCATTATTATTATTGTATTGCATGAGAAAAATTATCTTTCACGATTCTTAACGCAAAAATTATATTAAAGAAGCAGCATGAACCCAATAAAAAAATTAAAAATCAAACCGCACCTTCGTTCGCAGTGTATTTGAATATACTTATATCGAAATGGTAATATCAAGTTTTAACATTTTAGTATACATATATTTGTTGTTATGTCGTCCTCTACTAATCGATTTACCGGGTTTTTACTTTGCTGTTTAGACTGTACGGTAGTACTGAGATAAAATCGTATAATTGCGTTTTCAAATAATGATTGTATAACGAAGTGCGAAAAACAAGTATTCAAACGCAGAATAGAATACAAACTCGTCCTAGGATTGAACAAAATATATAGTGGACACGAATGCACTATCATTTGGTGTTTATAAGAACTGCGGGGGAAAAAAAATGAGAAACGGAGAAAACGGTTCGTCAGTCAGTGTTTGATTAATGCGAAATCGTTTAGGTATGCGGGTTAGCGTGGGTGGTTATATTATAGCGGTCAATACGTAAACAGATATGTACAATATTATTTTCGCGCATGATATATTACCGTCTTGATTTAAAAAATCAAATATTTCGACTGAACGTTCGTGAACGAATCTCCCAATCGGAAAATAACTTTTGAAGACAATTGGGTCAAATACGATACCATGTGCGCGCATCGACAGAAGCTTGTACAAACAGCACGGTAGACGATATTTAATTAACCCATGTCTGTTTATATTCATGCATCATACAGGTGCGGACGTGATGCTAAGGCTATTATTTTGGGATGTTGGCTTATGCAAATGTTGGACACGGGTCGACGCGTCTAATTTCCCAATATTATTTTTGTAGAACGTATCACACAATTCTGAGAAACGATCGATAAAACGATTCCGAATGTAATAGGTAACCCACTCTCGGTAGATTTTTTCCCGAAACTGCGAAAAATTGCGATCTCCGTAGAGCTGCACGATTTCACGATGTCTGTGATGTGATTAATAATTATAATCAATTGCAGTTTGCTTCGTTTGTGTGTAAAAAAAATAATTACAAAACCTGTTATCAGACGTACTTTGGTGAGTGTAGTATCAACACGATATTATAATGAATAAATTATACTATATTGTTGACAAACTGACACGGAGTATTATTGCGTCTCCGCACAATACTACCCGAGTTTTTGTCTCAGATGTAATTTGGATCAGAGCCGTCTCGGCTCGAATCGATCCTTCAGGTTTATTTAAAATGAATGAAATGCAGAGAACAACAGAATGAAAGGATGAAGATATATTGAAATTTATAGTGTTACGGTGTCGTCAACATGGACTTGTTATTAAATTCGAAAAAATTGAGAAATAACTACTCCGGGCGGTTAGGTTTACCGAGCACGTAGTTTTTTCTCCAAAAGTGTACATTATTTGTACATCACAAACATATAACCAGCTAAGTGGTGAGCGCAGGAGTCCGGTAAGGTTGGGATTTTATAAACTGAAACAACAAAAATATATTATCTAAGATATCATCACAGGACAAATTTCTGATAAAAAATATTGTTTTCGAAAGATATGACTAAACTGCATATTAAGTTAATATACGTCCTAAGTTCATAGTTAAAAAAAAAAAATGCCTATGAAGGGACATATTCCCATCATCCTCTGAACACCCCACTGAATCAGCTGTATAATATAAACATGGGAATAATTAAATAGATTTTTTATTAGTTGCTACGAGACGTATTTAAAAATAATATGAGAACGTAGATGAAAATCTGGGATCAAAAATGTACTACTTTGTCGTAAAATATATCTGGCGTAAAACGTTTAAAATTTAAAGTATTTCTCGAGACGTTTATTTACAATTAAAAAGTAAGAGAAAAATTGGTTAGACAATTTTATGCCAATAATTTGTTTAAATGTACACACAATGCTTAACACACGTTACATGTCACACATACACACACTCAATCTCACTAACATTTTATTTAATGTATAAAGAAAACGTTATAACACGACAATAACAATAATAGCGTTATACTTTCTAAATGTCTCAACACTAACATAAACAGTAATTTTTACTTTTCTATTCTTTCCGTTTAACATCCGTACAGCGCAAGCTCGATTAAATTTTTCCAAATCGATGTTATTGAAAAATGTGTAAAGTGTTGTACGTCAAATTTACTTGTGATTCAATAAGTTCGCGGATAGTTTATGAAATCTACGGTAATAACCAATATCTAACGCGTGCGGCGTGTATGCATGTATTATAATTACTGTGCACAACATTGTTCAGAAATAATTTATTATTTACCGTGTTTATGAGCGAATAATTTAATTTGTCAGCGTATAACTAACTACTTTCCAGTGTACCACAGTGAATAAACCAATAATTAAAAATGTATACGTTAAGTGTAAATAAGATTTGCTGTTTAATTATATATGTTGTTTGATTCACACTCGATAATACGCGTGCTATATTCCGTCGAGATAATAAAATGTTGGTTTATGGGTATAAATAAAAAAATTGATTTTTCTTTTCAGTTTATTGAACTTTAAAACCAACATGCTAATACACTTGTATATATTTTTATTAACAATTTTTTTTTTTTTTGTCAGATTGATCATAAAAATATCAATTCATACAGTTTATGAATAGGAAACATAATTTTAATTATTTTTCCATCGTTAAATCGTTAGAGCTCGTTAAATTGAAATGTCACTTGTTCGTTTTCAAAACCTATTTCGTTTCCTTTTAATTTTTTTCTCACTTTAAAATCCATTTAATTCAATTTTATAATTCAATAATAGTACTGACTAATTTATTTCACAAGGAGAATCGGCGCAGCAACGATTGTTATTTTTTAGTTTTTGTCATTGTAAACGAATATATATACCATTATAATGTAAAGAAATTTCATATTTGATCGTGATAATGGTTTTGGTATTACATTTGATAAGAAAACCAAATATGAATGTAATAAATATGAAAAAAAAGGACAAATTTCATTTCGAAATACCAGCATAAATAATAATCGTGTACTTAAAACGGAAATTACATAATATAAAATATTATCTTTTATATGATATTATACTTAGGCTAAAGCATTTTTTCCTCCGGTAGAACTGTAGAGGGAATTGTTCACAACCATACACCTCCGAGCACGCTGGTAGCACCCTCTAAATGATGCCTCAGTCACAGTAAACCTTTGTAATGCGTTAAAGTTTTCGGACAAACGTATTTCATACTTTTAAAAATAATAGAAACTTGTGGGATCATCGTTATAATGGAAATTAAAAGCTTTTTTAGAAACAATAACAAAAAAAAAAAAAATGGTATAGAGGAGTTGAAAAGTGGTTAATTTTCACGTATTATTTTGGCGGAAACAAACGATGCACGCAATCGGCAGCTGTGACGGGAAAAAAAATAAAATATAATACATCAAAAAGTAACGTATAGTATTTCCGGCGAGCTTTATTATCCTAAATTATTTTAGCTTTTATATTTAAAATAATAACTAACTCTATGGGAAATCATCGTCCCCTGAGCGTAGAGAACGAATGGGCAAAAACGTCACAGATAGGCCGTTCAGAACTTAGTGGTCTGCCGGAATTGTATACGCGTAAACTGTTATATTTTATCTATATTTATAGTTAACGCGTTTAAATTATATGTATATACACATAGTAGTGTGACCCGAGCAATATCTTTACAGTAAACGTTCACGAGACGCATCCCCCCGGGAAATATTATACCCCTGTGCGCAACGGCGTAGTACCATAACTTCTCGTAGTGTACAAATGAAATATATGCGAGGGTGATAGAGTGGAGGATGAGTAAATTTGAGAAAACATAATTTTTCTTCTATTTCTGTAGTTATATTAACGTTTGAAACCACGTGGGTGCGTACAGTCAAACACGATCGAACACGTGGGTGGGCACGGTTCACTTGTCAACGGTCACACTAACACATCATGCGTATAAGTGTGTAAGTGTGTTATTAACCGTCATTGATAAAAAACGTTTTTTAGATTCCGAGTGAACCACGAAGCATTTATCGATTTTAAAGTATTTTCTTAAGCCACCGTGCTCGAACTTTTGATTGTTCAATGTTCGCGCTAAAAGGATCCATTAAGTTTCAGCTCGTTAGAAATCGTATATAATTAGCAAATGTTGAAGGACACCATTGTTTTTGATAGAACTCAAACGAAAGAAATATAACGATTATTATCAAATGATATATTTCAGGAAATGTTTGTATTTGATGCAGGAAAAGTAAGTTGACGTTCTACCGTTTCAACATGAAAGACCTAACCCTGCTGTTCAATGTCACTCGAAGTAATACGACGATTGTTTCTCGGTTCAATTGTAAATGGGTAATTATCAAATTTAAATGTTAACACGAGATATGAAGTGCACGTTATAACAATAATTTGTATGTATACGCGCAATAGTAATTGCGGCATTGTAATCTCATAAGCTCTATTTGGGTACAGTTATACTGCGTTTGGCTAAAGAAAGGGGGATTGGCATGAGAAGAGAATCTCATTTGCAGCAGCGCGATCATAATTTTACCCAACAATCGCTTTCCTCGACGTATGAAAAAATAGGCGTCTAAACACAGGAACGACGCCGATACATCGCGAAACACATGCAACTGTCGCCAACGCTATTACCACTGTAAACACACTTCTGCTACCATATTAATAACACGAACATCGTGTTATATTTTCTGCAGTGAAGTTTATCAACAGAATTCGAATGGGTATTATTGCTAAACAATTACTATTGAGAGTATTCAATGAACATTATAAGTCAACTAAGTGGCGTCAACATTTAACGAATGACGTTTTATTGATCGGCGAAACTTGAATAAAATATTATAGAGTACAAAATATTATCGTCGGCTCGAGCGAAAGTTCAACGGGGTTCGTTGGTCAAGATTATTTGCCATAACTAACAATCGCGAGCAACGCGAAGTATCTTTACAAAATGATTAAATATTTATGGTCTTTACAAAATGATTAAATATTTATGGTAGACGTATTTATTTTAGACATGAGTAACGCTTTGTAGGTTCGTATGGAAAAGCGTATAAAATACGTTTTTGAAGTTGGCCCATCTAAGTATTGCAATTTTTTTTAAATCCATGCCATTATTTCGCAAGTTATTTGTAAGTATTTGCAGGTCAATTTTTTTTGAATCTGTAAGTCAAAACTTTCACCGTGAAAACATAAAAATGTTTCCAGTGATGTTTTGACTTGATACTATGAAGTGTATATCAACGAAAACTAATGATTAGCAAAAATTAGTAAGTCAAATGAAACTACAAGAAGTTTTGAAGAATTAAGAACAGATGAAAATTTTCAAAAAGTATGGGATAAGGCTGCTGTTGTTTCAGAAAATAATGGTTTTAGTAAGCCTAAACTACAATGAATAAAATCAGTTTCATTTAAATTAGATAGTATTAAAATAACAAACAATACAAATTATTCAAGAACATTTTTTTATAAATGTTTTTTTTTTTTTTTTTTTTTTAATTAATAATAGATATAGTAATAATGTGCATGGACAGTAAATTAAAATAAAACTATTTAGGTTTGTTGAATTCTATAAATAATGTCTTATTTAATGATAGTTCAATATATCAATCAATAGAAGAAACTTGTAATATATACAATATAAAATCAAATGATTTCAAGTGAGATTATAATTATAAAGGGATTATTTATTAATCTGGATTGTGATTCAATTATAAAAAAATCTTAAGATATTCAGAAAGAATTCTCATGTTATTCAAATATATTAATGATTTGTTTAACCATCCCTACAAATCTGCATCTAATAAAGTTTCTCAGCACTATGGTAATTTAAAAGATACTTAAGAGTCATAATGCGCCAAAAACGATTAAGCAATTTATCAGTTTTATATATATAAAAAAAAAAATACCCTTAAAAATATAATTGATAAATTGGTTCTGAAGCTTCAATAAGAGATCGCTATTTGACACTGAAGTATTAATTAAATGATAGTCATACAGTTTTTTTTTTTATTAATATAAATGTTGAAAAAACCTTACATATGATAACTAAAATAATATACTATATTTGTTAAATACAAAAAAACTACAAAAACGGACTTTTAAATTCTTGCTAATCAATAGCTTTCGTTTGGTACTAATTTTACAGTTCTAGTTCAAAAGCTTATAGCAGCCAACTGAATTTCTCGCAAATTCTAAAAATAGACTTGCAAATAATTTGCAAAATAATGGTACCTACTTTGGTGGACCATCTTCACGAACGTGTATAAAATACCGCCGCCAGCGCTATTTGAGAATTTCATCTAGTGCACCCCGTTCAAAGGCAAAATTATTCGATTACACGATTTCGCATTGTGCTTTTACAAATCGCGGTTGAACAGGCGACTTGTGGGGCAATTTCTGAGCTGTATAAATGGATCGGGTGAGAGCTGCGATTGAATTAGAATAGAGGACGATTCGCGGAATATGGACGAAGCGAGAGTATACAATTTATAATGTAAAAGGAAAGGTAATTTTCTTCTTTATAGTTCGTGAAAAGTTGCAGTGAATAATACAAATAACTTTGATTATTATCTCCCTCCTATGGTCTATACACGGACACCCCGATAGGAGTTTCAACCACCCTCTTCAACACTACCTCAAAATGTACGCGATAAATGTAAAACAATGTAAACAATGTCCATTTAATTGTTTGATTTTTTTTTTTTATAAAATTTCCAAAATGTTATTACGATTCGTAGAGATAGGTAAATCTGTACACGATACCATATCCGACCCGATTACGCGTGACGATCAGCCACTGCGGATTAGGCGATAATGTCATTGTGGAGCGAGAAGAAAAATCGACGCCAACGAAAATTCATGGCAATTATTGCGACTCATACACCCGTTCGTCCATTTCCTGCGTCCCTTGGGAAGTGATTTTGGACTCGGGACAGCGACTTCGACACGCGCGGCTGCTTTACACACATTCTTCTGATCTACTTATACATATATATAAATTTATTAGTATTATGTTTGTCATTGTTACGATGAAGTCGTCGTGTTAGGTCAACGTTTTTCTGAAGAACATTTTAATACAACACATTAGCGGAACGCATTTACGCCGAAGTAATATAAACTCATTGCACAACTCGCTTAATATCAACTTAATTTTAATTTTAACTCGTTGATCATTGTTTAGAGAAATTACTAATTTTAATTAATTGTATCCATCGTTTTCATTAAACTATATCAACTCGTGTGTATTATTATTATTATTATTATTATTATGGTATTTGTTTATACTGTGAACACATAATATCAACCGCATAAAACGTGTCAGGATGTTTATTAAGTTTTCAAAGTTTACATATTTTTCATTTAATATTATTTTTAAGAACTTATCAACGAATACAATTTTAATTTAACCATTTGAATATTTCGGACTCTCAGACATTGTATACATAAACATTATAGCAATTTACCAGCTCTTATAATTTATTTATTTATTTGTTCAGGAAAAAAAATTAAATATAATTTTAAGTATAAAATATGGTTACAGTATTTTTTTATTACTTGTTCTGATATGGATGCTGTTTTTATACTCTTATGTGCTGTTATTTTGACATGAAAATTATTTTTTAAATCAACGCCATTTTATTTATTTATTTATTTATATTTACTCGTATTTTAGATTCATAAATACATAAATATAATAGATAGCCGATTAATTTGTCTGGAAAGTAGAATTATTTTTCTTTCGACCAATTGAACGATTAATAATTATACTAATTAATATTATACGACTTAATTACGACGAAAAGAGCCAAAAATGAATCAAAACTAATTGTTTGTACCTTATCGTTGTCAGTTGGTATGTTGTTTAAATACATACTAAGTTAAAAAAATCGTCACCTGGAACAAATCACGCAATAGGGCCGCCAAGGGTAATAAGTCTAAAAGGGTAATACTTACCGGACGTTTATAATCTAGCTGAACTTATTTTCCTAATCCACCTTATTGAATCTTTATTTTATTTCTTTTGGAATTTCTAATATTATAACACAATTTTTTTTTCCACCGGGCACCAAAGTAAATAGATTTGATTTTAATTTTACCATAGTAACATCTGCGAGAATATAATATTTTATACGAGCACCGGCGCCACTATATGATTAGTATACTGTACTTTGTACAGTATACGTGTTTAGATGTAGTTATAAACGTTTTACACTAAATATTTTAGCAGGGGTCATAACCGTCACTATTGTCGTGATTAGTACCACTGCCCTATTATCACAGTCATAAGTATTGTGTGTGTGTGTGTGTTATTTTATTGTACCTAAACAAGGTTCGCGTGATTTGGTGGTCTCAACACTATGTAGCAACCTTAACGTTGTGTATAATAAAATATTATAACCACGTCATTTTATCGTTTAAAAAACAATAAAATAAACATTTAAATACACTGTTGTCAACGCGAATTAATTTAACTATACTTCTACGTAATATATATTATATATGCATAGTTAATTATGTAATAAAATACCAAAACTGAATTGTTAAAAAAAATTACTTGAATTAGATGTTTTATTAATGCAACACACAAATGTAAGTCTTGTGTTTTAAATAACTACACAATAAGTATAAACGAAGAGAAAATATGATTTCACTTGCATATATAGAAAAAAGTTAATACATTTTGTGAATATTACGTATAACTGTAAAAGTTTTCCTTAAACAGTAAACAAACATTATTTGTAGAGATATACGTTCTGTTAACAGTTAAATGCACTCGCGTTAAGTGTTCTGACATTATAGTCGTGATCGAATACAAAATATCTAATCAATTTTTAAAGTTCATTCAATTGATTTTTTTTTTCAAGCAAAATTAAATATAGTTAAGTAAAAAGAAAAAATTTAATAGAATAACGATGTTTTTAATGAAATTTTAACTCAAAAAGTATAGTGAACGTTTTTGTTGATGTTTTGGTACTATTAGAGATATTTATTTCGTGGATGTATATAATATACTGTTTTGTTCGTGTCCAATCGATACGTATTCGGATGTTTGTCGACGATAAAACCAAGGTGCATTTTGGCTTAAATTACACTGAGGAAATTATATTACTCGTGTTTCCGTATTCGGCTCGATTTGACGGCGGAGTGGATTATTTGGTTTCATCTATCGGAGATCTACATAAGTGTATGTCTACAACCGAGCCATACACCCAGCGTCGGAAGAAGGGCAGGGCAGAAGAGGTAAGTACCAGGGCCCCACTAATGAGCCCACGTTTATCATGGGATCAAATAATTTGAAAGCCTATAATTTTGTTTTTAAAATTAAATATATGTGTCCCCTGCCTTTTTAAAATGTGTATATACTAGTTTAATCTTTAATTTCAATATTATGATTAGTATGTTAAGCTTACAAGTACCTATATTGTATTATAAATAACATAGTAATAATAAATTAATAAAAATAATTTATCGTGGACGCTTTGATGATAAAATATAATCTCCATAATAAGAAAAAAATATTTAAACATAACTTGTCCAAGAAAAATGTTTTCGGATTAACAAAAAAAAATGTTAGGGCCCTGTGAAAAAATCTGCCTCGGACACCGCGTAACCTCCAGCTGACGCTGCGCGTACTATATGAGAATAATATTGCAACACTGCGCTGTTAAAACGGGAAATCTTGAGATTTTACCCAACTACAGGTGTATAAAATTGGGATTGTAAAATCATGCTGAACACCGCAGATGTTCCGTTTAAAATAACTTTTCAAATTCAAAACATTTAACAGTTTCCGCGATATTCGATTGTATATTTTGCAATAAAATAATGAAACATTAAATAATAATTAAAAACTATTAAATGGTTAATGCACTTGTAAATTAATAAAGAAATTAATAAAATAAATAGCTTATGTAAATAAATAAACGCTTAGCCTGGAGTATCATTATACTTCTAAAGTATGACCGGTTTCGAGTTAAAAATTAATCGTCAGGTATAACAAAGTCAATATTTGTGTCTCGATTTCATTGACTTTGAATACCTATAGGTACTATGCATTTTTAATTCGAAACCGGTCGTATTTAACAATAATCCAGGCTAAGCATTTATTTATTTATATATTAGTTGCATTCATAACGTTATATCATAATGTAATGTACTCCAGCGCTGAATATTATCGCGTAACCGTATGCCATAAGATCCTTAACAATTTGTATTGTTGTGCAAACATAATGCGTAGCCTTATATACGTTTAATAAAATATACATACTATGATGATATAATGTTTAATAATAACGAATATTTAAAATTTCTAAACGTTCGTGGGTATATAGTTGTTTGTATATTATATTTATATTTTATATATATGAGCATATGTGCAAAATGCAAAACAATAAATCTACAGATCCAAATACCTCTTCAAACTAATTAATTAAAAAAAAAAAAAAAAATAGTCTGACCCAGCAGTGTAACATTGTATTTGCAACATTAAATTTTATGATAAAAATAAATCAGTTACTTGAAACTAAACATACACCAGATGCTTGCCAACTATGATTTATTGATTTTTTGTATTTAGTTTCTACGATGTCTTGCTTTTAAATGTTATCTCATGTTCGTAGTGTATATTAAAGTAATGCGGATAACCAATAAAACAACGAATTTGTTCAGCTCTATTTTTTAATTTGGCTTCTTATTGTCAATTTGTTTAGATTCTATTTGAATTATTTGAATTTGAATTTCAGCGGATGTTTCTTGAATAATTTTTTTTTATTTTTATTTTTTATTTGGTTATGCCTGGGTGACTAAATGACCATTGATTTTTAGCATTACATATTATATAATACATCATACTTTTTTTAATAGCTAATTATTTACAATGAATTAATTAGTTTGGATATATTTATAAAGATTATAAGTGATTGTATGCTGCCTGAGTTGAGAGATTCAAACAGGATGCAGGATATTCCTGTTTCTTGCTTTGGGAGATATTGTAAATAACTTGTACGCATACAGTATGAAAACTAATATGGCAATACGTATTATCTGGTGAAATTATATTTATAAATATTAATAATATTCTGATTTACATGCCTTACACAAAGAAAAATTTAATTTTATTATTTACATAAAATCAAAATCAATCAATCGAATTCATTGATATTTCAAATTAAAGTGAAATGAAAAAGAAGGAAAAGTATTTTTTGGTAAAACGGTCATTAAATTATTACGCACTTATTTGTACATAAGAGACTTACGCTTTCACATATAACACAAGTGAGGGATTAAAGTTGAATCTTTCAAGAAACCGAAGGTCTAGGTTAAGTTATTAGGTCGACCAGAATCGAGAACTTAAGCCTTCTATGCATACTTTAGAACCTTTTTCATTTAATTTGTTCTCCAGATAACATGCAAGCGTTCCATATATTTATAAACATTTGGGATGATATATTATATTCTATTAGTTGTTTTATTGTTGTAATGTTTTAATTTTAATTTTATTATCATTAACCCAATAGAATAATAATGTAGATGGTTTGTACTTGAAACTGAAAATAGAAACCATCGGAAAGTACTACTGTGGATAAGGCGACAGACAGATAAGAAAAAAAGATGAAAGGGAAGGGGAGGCCTTTCGCTGCGTATAGGCATAACGTTTTATACGAGTGTTATAACAATTTGAATGCATGTAAAATATACGCTATGACATTATTCACGCGACGATGTTTTATAAGGAGCGATGACTATATAAAAATAAAAGGGTTGAAGGGGTAGTCGTCCACGTCGACGGTTTTCTCGAAGATGTTTGACTAGGTTATTACTCTCTTATAGTGGAAAAACTTCAAGTTCTTGGCACACGCAACAAAACACTCACTCACACACATACACATACATAAACACATTTTCGTATTTATCCCCCTCACCTTGCGCGCCTACACCTTTCGTTTAGCCATCGTTATATTTATATAATACGTATACGTTTATAGACTCCCTGGTGCTGTACTTCTCTCAGTCACTGTTTCTCTGTCCCTCAATCACTTTCACACACGCTTTCTGCCCCCGTATCTCCGATGCTAGGTCCCGAGGGTGAATTTTGCGTTGATCTCTTGCGACGGCATTTACTCGAAATTCGTGTGTACACATCGGTAAAGGCGCGTGTGCGTGTATACATAATGTACGCTGTTACGCGCTAAATAATAAATTCGAACAGACGCTCGGCAAAGGTATACACACGTGAAACGTCGAAGAAAAAAACTTTTATATGTGAACGAACACTCGCGCACAAGTACATATTGTACTGTACATATGTGTATACATATATATATATATATATATATATATATGTCTGTGTGTATGTGCATCGTCAACCGGTAAATTTAAACGTGTATGAATTTTCCATCGGTGGCCACTGGAGTACGATTAAACACTAATGCAGTTGCAGGAGTGAAGAACGAAAATACAGAAATATTTATTTATCTGAATACTAATGTATCTAAATGAAACGCAAATCTTTGAGAAAAAAATGCTGTAAAACTATACATTACATAGTACTAGGGAATGCAATATTAAGTTATACAAAAAAATGTGTGCAAGGTTTTTGTTTCGTGTTCTGCTGTGCGTTCATTATATTTAGCTGGATGTATATAGTTTCGTATACGAGTCTTTTAGATTCTTAGTGGAGGCAAGAATGTTTTTTTATTTTTTATTTTATTTTTTAACGGCCTGTAGTTTGAGAAATTTTCATGATTTTTTTTCCGGGTTTATGTAGCACCCGTTTATCAAACCGTTTTTTTAATACCTAACCTATCAATATAATTATACGGAGTTTTAAATAACAGCAGATCATCAAGATAATAAGCGCAACAACATGGCGTCCAAACAATTATTAATTAAACTTCACTCGGTTTGCTTTAACGAACCACACGTGCTTACAGGACAAGATTATTATTATTATTATTATTATTATTATTGTGTTTGTTTTCATAATTTAACTTTATAATATATTTTACTAGAAAGTCTACAAACAGCGAGAATTTCAATTGAAAAACAGTTGAAGGATATATGTTTTTAAAACATAATGTACGTTATATAACAAGATTCGCGAAAATTAAATTTATTACGTTTAAACAGAAAACAAAAATCTTTCGGTTTTATACGTACTCATAAGCTCAACTCCCTTCGATATAATTATATACCTCGCTGTTAAAAAAATTTTAATTTCTTTGAACTTTACGTTTTCTTAACCTTTTCGTTGAAATCGTAAAAGTGAAAGTAATAAATAGTCAAAATTATAATACATAGGGATTTTTCCCGTTAAATGCTGTGTACAACCTTCTTTGAGAAAATTTGATCACAACCCCCTCCTCCCTTCTCCGCCACTACTAGTAACACGATTAATAACAATCACGTAAAACCAATAATAATAAAATAGTAATAGTAATACTATGTAACATTTGTGCAATAAGCGCACGTATCTTGTTGATCTTTGAATACAGTATCATATCGATCGCTAAAAAGTTTAAAGACCTTATTGTTCAGATCACACTTATATCGATTACAATATCATTACTTGATATATCTTAACAGATGTCTGTTAATCTCATTAATTTGTATCGATTATTATAAATATATTAGAATTGTTTTGTGGTACCTGAGTTATATTTTTTTTTTTCAGAACTTACGTATAATAAACGAAATGGTGTTTTGCT
>NW_020273472.1:0-23084 GCF_003268045.1 Sipha flava
ATCTAGTGTATCTACCGTAAAAAATTAATTTAATCAAATTTATTAATGGATACGTTTGGAATAAAAATTTTTAACGCTCTTTTATTCGAATTAATTATTTTTTCTCTCAATAATTCGTAGTCCGGTTAAATCGAAAACCATTATGAATCGAATTTTCAACTCGTTCACCTGAATTTCGAATAATTCTGTCTTTTGTACAGTGATCACCCCAAAGACTATATTATGTACATTTAATGAAAATAATTTCATAGGATGTTAGATTACATTGTAGTGATATACCTATTCGTATTCCTCAATGTTTGTTTTGTTTTCACATTTAAGTAATTTACAAGATTACCAGATAATATATATAGGTACATATATATTCTATAGAAATGCGATGCTATTGATTTGGATGTTGACAGTAACATAGTTACATCATACTTTTGTTATAAATTAAAGTTACAGCAAAGTACTATTTCACCTTGTGAGCTCAACGTAGAGAAATCTGTGTTTATATTTTCGCCTTTGGAAATCAACGGAGAAGGTAAGTATTTAAATGTTAAATTTATTACTTAGAATATATGCTTAGGTATCTTCTTCGGGCATTCCTTCGTCAACAGTACAAAATTCTATACATAACAAAAAAAAAAGGAAGCGTTTTACGTAATGACAATAGGTACATGATTGTGTATTCCAGTAATTCTCAATCGGGGTGACATTTTACGAGAAAAAAAGAAAAAAGGGATGAAAAAATAAATCATTTTTTCAAATAAAATTATTGTCACCACCATCATGTAAATAGCATAACTGAAATTTCGTATCTACATATTATTTGTATTTCACATGAACGATATAGTTAAAATCGTTTATTATTTTGATGTTAGAGCGACGCAGTGTTCGATTCTAGTAATTAATGGTGACATAAATCGAAAATATTGAATATTAATAGTGTAACAAAAATTATTTTCGTTCTGTCAGTCGATGTTGATTTTTGTTTGTTAACATATATCCTGCACCTTTGTACCAAAAACTAATAGGTACTTAGGTGTACATAAACCTAAATATTTTGTAAACGGTCTGTTTTTTATATAAATATTAACTTTTTGTAATTTTGTAAAAACTAAAGTACCGTAGCACACGTTCTTTATTGAAAAAAAAACTAGGGGTGATCTGATACTTAAGTTAAGTTGTTTAAAAATTAATTAAATTAAATTAAATAATTCGTTGATTAAAAAGTAATATATATATATATATATAAGTATTCGGTTTTCTTTAATGTTTAAAATTGTATCAAAATAAGTGTAATTTAATTCTTAAGTTGTTTAAAACAAAAGTTGTAAAACTTGTGTTTCTATTCGATTCAACTAGAACTTGTTGCGCAATGGTGTCCAAACATGTACAAGAGGAGACAAACTACTATTGGAAGAAGTTCAGAAGTTTGTCATCCAATGGCATATCACCAAAAGAATTTTTGGACAATTTGATATATTTAAATAAATCATCAATTAGACAAAATAAGGTATTAATTGTATAATCAAATAATTTAGTTATAAAACTTGTAGTATATGATTCTATTTTAAATATTATTTGACGTTATTTTGCATTGAAAATATTTTTGTTTTGCGTAAAACCAATTTATAAAACAAATACACACTTTTAACAAAAGTAAAAAAGAATATTCACAAAAATATTGTTTATAATGAATATTGGCAAAAATGGTAAACATAGTTTCAGTGCCATAAAAATCATAGATGCAGGCGGTGCACAGCACCGGGGCCCGCAGGGTCAAAGGGCCCATAGCCAATAGCCGTCAATTTTTTTTTTTTAAATTGATTTAATTTGATTCGTAATTATTGTATTATTATCTTGTATTTAATTTTATATAATAAAATGTAAAAGTCTGATCCGTTTTATTTGAAATCGTTTATCTAAATATTGGGAAATATACTAAGAATAGAGAGACATAAATAGATTACTTTTATATTTTATTGTAAATCATATTTATAAAATCCATAATCATATATTCATATTATATCATCTATCTTTGTAGTTCATTCTACAAGTTTTTTTATTTATAAAATCTTCCCAATATACAATGTGATCTTGTATACCTACTAAGTTGAAGCTTTACACAGAATTGTTTTAGATGAAAACTATCCATGGGTTCTTTAAAATTCAATACATCCACAAATACTATCCGATCTAAGGAGTAAAAAATTGGCATCGCGTTAAGTCAATTCGACTTTTTTATGTATCTCAAGAAAAAGAGGCCCATGTACATTTGTCTGCACCTAGGTCTTTGACACTCTAGTTACGGCACTGCGTAATTTATGATTTAGATTATCAAACACGCAAATAAAACCCGTAGAACTTGTTGTAAATAAACTTCTTCATATTTTTGACTTTTTCCGGAGAAGGTAAATTCCGTATAAGACTCATGTTCAGAGTAAATCTTTAGTACGTTTTCAAATATGAAAAAACAAATGTAACTCTCTTAGTTATTGGTACCTGAATATCATATATAATATATAGTTTAAGTTTTAAAAACAGTTGAAAATGTCACACAATTTTTAGGAAGTATTTTCGTGTATTATGAAAAAGTTGCTAGACAAGCGGACATTTGACATAGGATATTCACGCAACCTCCTTATGAAATATAGTTATGTTTTTGGTGGTATTATCGAATACGAGCTCATTCAGTAAGTAGTTTTTGAGATGAACATTTATAGAAAGTTTTCATTTTATCCATTCGATGTATACATGTATTGTATGTACGCATATATTCTACACATGTATAATATATATTTAATTTGTGTACAACGTTTTTCTTCGTTAGCAATCCTAAGGCTTTAAGTAAGGCGCTACAATTCGTCTTGGTCTCCTTGAGCGGCAGACCGCATTCGAAAATGTTCGATTTCGGCGTACTAGCGCTAAACCGATTCCACAAATGTTTGAAGAATCACTGAGAATTTTTCGAAAGCGTAGCAGCCATTCCGCATTTTGAAAAATTCCCTTCGCATTTGATCGCGGTAAGTCTCAGTCGAATAACGTGAACAGTAATTGTCAACCCTGTATACCGTGTACATGTTCTACGTATTTAGTCGTATTTAACTGCGATCGTAGAATAAATCATAATTGAAAACAACGAACATTTAACAGTCAATAGCGAAATATGGGAAATGCACACCGGAACACGAGGACGAAGAAGCTGCCGGTACCCAACAGCCGCCCGTGCTGTACTCGCCTACGACAACATTGGCCGCAGACACGTGGTCGGTCGATCTGGAGGAATACGATTTCGAAGAGGTCGACCGGAATGTAACCGACAAAGAAAGATTAGCGTTCATCGTAAACAATCTGAGTGCAAACAATTTACGCGAAAAGGTTAGTCCCGGTTTGTTCGTACCGCTTATAAACACGTTGTAAAAACACGTTAAAATAATCAAAGACATTTTGAAAAAGAAACAGATAACTATTGTAAAATACGTGTTGTTGCTTACAGAGAATTGGTACGTTACGGTCCGGCGTGGCGCAGCAGCATTCGGCGCAGCGCAGTTATAGGAATAATTGGCCGTACCCAAACCGCACGGTCAAAAAATCTAACTAATAATACTGAATTCAACTTTTCCAATAATAATTTCGTAAACCCAGACTGAAACTTCGTCTCCCACAGGAAATCTTCTTATCTCAAGAACAAACTTCAGGATCATCTGAATCTGAATCTGAACAAACGTAAATACACACTCAATACTCATAACTGCTAAAAAAAAAAAAATGAATAAATAAATAAATTACAGCTTATATCTATATTTATTTTATATCCTATATTTCATAACATATGCATAGAATATGATAAATAACAAATCTTCAAATTATACACACAAATATTTACAATTGTAAGCTTTAACTTTATTTATTATTTGTTAAAAACTTTGTAAAAACAAAATATTTGTTGAAACAATAAAAATTAATAAATAAATAAAAAAAAAAAAAAAATTTCATTATTGATATATTAATATACTTGTAATCTTTATGATTGTTTTATTATTGTTTTAATTAATTATTAATACTTATTATACATATTAAATGACAAATATTGAACTTGGTACCTAATATAAATATTGTTATAACTAATAATAATATTCATACTGTCTTATTGAGTAAAAACTATTCAAGTTTCTTCATTTTAAACAAAAACAAAATAATTTTCAAAAATATTAAAAAGAATATTCATGAATTTAGTTAATGTATAATCTTAATTATATCTAAGTCTGGATTAAGCACCTATCGGGTCCCGGGGTTGAAATTTTATATGGGTTCTTTTGACAAAACATGTTTTACTACAAAGCCGCTCGTTACGATCACAGAATGATACATTTTTTTAAATTATTTTACAAATTGTCAATTGCATTATAAAAATATAAAATGAATAGGTATATAAAATGTATATGTATGTCTATAAAACTACTAATTTTTTTTTTTTTTTATTTGTATATATTACATTACGGGCTGATGCCCATGGTACAGTTTAAGTTTGTTAAATTTAGTAGGATAAAAAATGTGTATCGGCTTAAAATTGTTTGGGCCCCGGGGCTACTGCCCCAGCTAGACCTCCCCTTATTCCGGCCTTGATTATATAATATAATCATTATCTTAGACATCGAAAAAAATTGATAACAATGGGAAAAATACAGTAGGTTTTTAATTAGTATTAATTATGTAATATATTTAGTCAAACCTATTAGTTCTAATTAATTATAAAATTGCATACAATGTTGTAGTTATAGCTAAATTATGTACTTATTTATAATAAATATTTTTGATGTGACAGAAATAATATTAAAATAAATATATTTTTTGTTAAAATGTTTAATTAATAAATATATTATAACAGTCAGTCTTGTTTGCTGTTATTAAATCCATGACTTTGTGAGCTTCCACTAAAAGACTTATTAATGTATAGTTGATTTTACATTTTTCAACTTTTTGGATAATATCTGAAATAGATGAATATATTAGAATTTTAAGATACAATTATTAGATAATTTTACCTATAAAATAAATTATAGATTTTATTTAAGTATTATAAAAATAACTAAATTTTAAGATCAATGAAAAACAGTAAAAAAAAAAATTTAATTTTCATTAATAGCTTCCTAATTTCATGAATAAAATCTAAATACTTAATTTATGCAATGATAATCAAAGAACATATACTAATCAATAATAAAATATTAGAAAAATATTTAATTTATATTACAAAATTAATTTAAAAAAAAAAGTTTTTTTCAACTCAACTTACTTCATTTTCTTTCACTATGTCCTTATTTTTTCTTTCTCGATTAATTGTTGAAGTGGCTTTTATGAAAAATATAGAAGTATTTTGCTTTGTATTGTTGGTTTTTGTTCTATTATTGATTTTTTTATGTAAAATTTGATTTACCCTATTAATTTCCCAAAGTTTTTGATTAGAAAATGATATGTTCTTTTGCTTTTTATTCCATGTTTTTGAGGGTTCGTTTCTTTTAGGATACTCTATATTGCCAATTTTATTTTTTTCAATTTTGTTATTGATATGGTTCAAAGGATAATTAGGAGTGTTAATAATGCTTTCATTTATATTTACATTATTTTTACATATTACAGAAGCACTGACATAGTTATTTTTAGTATAATTATTTTTTTGTAGATGGAATCTTTAAAGTAAGTTTTTGAAAACTATGAATTGTTGAATCAGTTTTATTAGATATAATTAAGTTTGTGTATTTTTTTAATTCCTGAGTCGAAAATATAGTTCGATCAATATTAGAATTCAATGTGTCCATATTTATTAATGTAGAATTTATAGTTTAAGAATAAAAAAAAAGAGCAGTTGTAAATGACAGATTTAATAAAATATAAACATTGTTTTAAAATACATGGGATATTAATATAAAATAAAGAAATATATCAAACTTTGGCAATGAAAAGTATCATGATAAAAAAATATTATAAACTTGAACACATTCACCTTAATAGTTTAAACACCTAGTAATGAAAAATATTATCTTCAAGGGTAGTTTAAGGTATAATATCAACATTTTGATAAAACTAAATTGTTAAAGCAACCATGACAACCCTAGTGTTTATACATCGAACTGTAGATAATGATATAGTAATAATAATCTTATAGGTAGATACAGAGCTTATTTTATGCTTATTTATGCTTTTACATTAAATAGTAATATATAGGGCTCGGATTTTTATGCAAAAAAATATGCAAAATGATTTTTTTTTTTTACAAAGTAACAATATGTTATGAATAAATTTATTAAATTTATTAAAAAAAAAAAAAAATGTAAAATAACATTTTTAATGACATTGTGTAAGTATATAAGTATTATAAATTAATTAAAGTATTACTATTTATATTAAATTAATATTATTGGATGAGGACTAGTATGAAGTAATAAATATGGATTTCAAGTTTTCGAAATGAAAACTCCTACGATTATCTCGAAGCATACTTTTGTATTTGGAAAAAACTTCTGTCTGCGTCACAAGATACAATTGGTGCATATATAAAAATCGATAAATCTTTAATTGACAGTTCCTCGTCATTATCACATTCAGTTACCAAGCTGTTGAAGTAGGATGATATAGGGGATTCTGGGTGTCCTCCCTCTTAAAAATTCCTCCCTAGCAACCCGCAATACATTAATAATATTCCCTTTAGAATGCAACCCTACACCCAGACAAACCTAACAAGAACCATGACCCTCTCCTTAAATTAATATTATTTTTAATGACAAAACAACTTTCCCCTTATAATACACAGGTAAACCTTACTAAGACCTTCCCTTTATAATTCACCACTCAACACAGACAAACCTAACGAGAACCAGTACCCTCCCCTTAAATTAATATTCTTTTAATGACAAAACACGACCTTCCCCTTATAGTACACAGATAAACCTAACTAAGACATCCCCTTTATAATACAACTCTCAACACATACATACCTTACAAAAATCACGATCCTCCTCTTAAAATAAAACCATCAACACAGAAAAACCTAACGAAAACCAGTACCTTCCCCTTAAATTAATATTATTTTCAATGGCAAACTACGATCTTCCCCTTACCTTACACATACAAACCTAAAAAAACCATGACCGTCCCCTTAAAATACTATTATTTTCACTAACGAAACACGACTTTAACCTTACCCAACACAAATAAATCTAACGATAACCAGTACCTTCCCCTTAAATGTAACCTGCAATACATAAAATCCAAGTGAAAACCATGACCTTACCCTCACCCACAACTATAACCATTCTCCCTAAACAGCGCTTTCAAACCATACACCACTCTCCTAAATACACCTCACCAGCCCTGCTGCGCGTCACAATCCGCAGATAACGGTAATACATGTAATATTATTTCATTGTAATAATATACATTCTATACAAAACACAATATGTCAAATCAGTCAATACAGATCTTTACAATACATTATCGAGAAAAATCGTAAATATCTATAACATGAAGAAAAAAAAAAACAAATATCATAATAATTTCGTGCAGATAGATTCGTTGTACATAGCGTAAAGTTTAATTATAACTTTTTTTTTTTTTTGTTTATAAATTTAATTTATTCAATCTGTTCAAAGTGAATAATAAGAACAATTGAGGACATAGTATAAGAGAGTAAGTAAAAAGAGAAAAAAAAAATTAAAAATAAAAGTGACAGTGTAATGACAGAACGTAGAAGCCTCCCAGTGGAGGTACTACAATAAAAAAAAAACATGAGTATTAAAATTAGTTTGTCAGAAGGTTTCTACACCACTTTTGCTTTAGCCGTTTGAGAGGATTTCCAGGGATGGTCAGGGAAGAGATATTGTTCATGAGTGGGGTTCTGTGGTTTAAAAGACGGTTATGGAATCTTTTATAGTGAATTCTAGCCATGTCTGTAATAAAAGGTATGGAGAGGTCGTGATGGAGTGTGCGATTGGAAACGTAATATGGTGCTTTAGTGATTTGTCTTAAGGTCTTGGATTGATGGGTTTATATTTTATTGATGTTAGTGGGTTTTGCTGATCCCCAGAGCTGTATACCATAGACCCATATTGGTTTAAGTAGCATTTTATATATAAGTAATTTGTTCTTAAAATGGATGTGTTTAGATGTCAGTAGGTGTCTCAGCTGGCGGCTACGTTCATTCAGCGTTAAACGTTTGGAGCGTATATGAGGAGCTCATGTGAGCCGGCGGTCTAGTGTTAGTCCAAGATATTTAATGTTTTGAGAGTAGGGTAGTGGTTGGTTGTTGAGGAATAGTTGTGGACAGTCACTGAGTCGTAGTGTGAAAGTAGACTGAAGCGATTTCGTTTGATTTAGTTTTAGGCCCCATTTTGTGTACCATGAAGCTAGTAGATCGAGATGGGTTTGTATAAAAGAGGCAGCTATGTTTGGGTCAGAATGGCATGCTAGTAGTGCTTTGTCGTCTGCAAAGTCAGCTACTATTGTATTTTGGGTAGTGGGTTGATCTGCGGTGTAGATGTTAAAGAGGAGTGGTGCAATAACTGCCTATTGTGGGACGCCAGAATCTATTTTGGAAATATTTGAGAAGGTTGTACCCGAACGCACAAAGAAGTGGCGATCACTAAGATAAGATTTTATAAGTAGATACAAGTATGGGGGGAATAGGAGGAGCCCTTGGTGCCAAATTCGATCGAAATCCTGTTCAACGTCTAAAAACACTCCTGTGCATATGAGTTTTTCTTCAAGAGAAAAAGAAATCTTATCTACGAGACGGTGGATCTGGTGTATTGTGGAGTGATTGTGCCTAAACCCGAATTGAGTATTGGAAAGGTTTTCTTCTATGATTGGTAGGAGGCGTTTAAGAATCAGTTTTTCGAAAATTTTTCGAGAAGTAGGGTAAGAGGCTGATTGGTCTGAACAATTGAGGCATTTCTGTGGGTTTGCCTGGTCTGTGGATCATTATTATTGTTGAATATTTCCAAAGCAAAGGGAAGTAGGTGAGCCTTATCATAGAATTATATATAAATGTAAGGAATAGTAAAGCCTTTTTTTGGGAGATGCATTGCGACTTCAGATGTTATTAAATCGTAGCCGGGAGATTTGTGTTTCTATGATTTATTAATTAGGTATTTTTGAAAAATTTTTAAAATATTTTTGAAAAATCACTCTTAATAGAATTTTCTATGTTTGATTTTAGTTGAATTCCAGAACCTACCAAAAACTTTTGATAATTATTGTATTGTAATGTATATTCACAATGTGTATTGCACATAATGTTGTAATATTGTGTTGTCCATTTTGATTGGTAGTAATTTATAAGTTCTATTTTGTTAATTTTAACTCATACATTTTTAAATTTTAAATGTGTAAAAGCTTATTTGTATATGTTATTTTTGCTGAATTTTGAATACATCAGTAATTTATTGAAATTAGAGTAGCTTTTTAAGATAATTCTAGGGAAAAATAATTTTCATTTATAATTTTGTTGAATTATAAGAAAATAAAAATTTCATTCACTGAGTAGATGATTTATTTATTAAACTTATTAGTTTAATATAATTAAAATGCATCAATATATTTATTGAAATTATATTCATAAAATAAATTTGTATGAATTTAATTATCGAAAAAAAAAAAAAGGGTGAAGAAAGGCTTTGAAAAGATAGAAATGAATATTTTCTCTTTGTAGTTTCCAATGAACACACAGATTTTTTTTAATAAGCTTTAAATACTTATTAATGATATAGTTAGATAAGCTACAGTATAGTTATTAACGTAATATATAATTATAATTTATTAAGATTAAAACTATTACTATAAGAATATACTAAGTTTTTTTCCCCAATTATGTTGGTTTTTTATTGAGAAGAGTGGCGGCCATGTAGCCATAGAAAAACTCTCTAGTATCTAAGGCTAATTTAATGTTGTTGAATCAAACTAAATTTAATATTTGTATATTAATAAATTTTAATATTTTTTTAATATTTAATTTAATACAATAAATTATATATATTTTTATTATTGTACAAACCAAAGAAATTAAATAAAAATATTATAACTTTTACTCTAACTATAGGATACTTACTATGATAAAAAACTAAAAAGTATTATGTAACAATAATTTTATTAAACATATTTTATTGGTGCAAATTGTAAATTCATTTCATTCATTTATCATACTTCATATTAACTTCAAAATTATTTGAATATACTATACTTAAAACATATAAAAGACTTTTTATCATAAAAAAAAAAAAAAAAAAAAAAAAAAACGTTTAATCATAATTATAAAGTATGAAATTAATGATAAATTGAATTTATAAAATATAATTTAAATATAATATAATTGTATAATATACAATGAAATTAATAAGATATATTTAAATATATGTATGTTATTTTTTAAAGAATAACAATAAAAATCATAAATAGGGTTTAAAAAAATGAGATATCATATGAAGTATTCATTATTTTATACTTAAATGTGTATAGGAGATGTTAAGCGGTTAGTAGTAGAAGTGTTTCTTGAGGCTTTATGTTTCAGTTCTCTTCGATAATCATCTGATATTTTCATTAGTTGTGTTTTCATATGAAGTAGTTCTCTTGTCCTTTGATAAATTGGTTCCTGAAAAAAAACAACAGTCTAATAAAATTCATTATTTCTAATTTATATTCATAAATCATAATATTATTAATTATTTATGAATTACTTGAGGTCTCATGCTTGGATTCCAACGACAATATAGACCTTTCCACATCTTAATGTAACGTAATGAAGCAACTGGTTCAAGAGCATGTTGCTGAGGCCAGTATAGAGGATTTTTATATAAATCTAGATCACTGTTGATGTAAGACCAAAGTGAAACAGTTTTTTGTTTAACTTCTTTTTGTAAACGTTCCTTTTCACTGTGTAAAAGTATAAAAATTTAAAGTAATAAAATATTAAGCATCACATATACAATTATAGAAATAAAATAAATAATAATTTTATGATAATTGATGATTTTCAAAAAGAATATATGAGGTAACTCCTCTAACCAAAAAAATTATTTGAATATAAATATTATTATTATTATTATTATTATAAACATAATAGATATGTCATATTTATCTATACCCAGTGGCGTATATAGGTTTTCATTTTGGAGGAAGCTGATTATGTAATTGATTTTTGGAGGTAAGAGAAGGAGGAAGCACACTATTATGACTAGGGCCCAGAATTGTATGCATTTGCATATTTTTATATATTAAACTAAAAAGTAGCAAGATAAGACAGAAATTTGAATTTTAATCTAACGTATTGGTATGTGAAATTAAATTTGGCATATTTTTGCATATTTGGAACATTTTAATTTAATATGCATATTTTATTTATCTGAAATATAATGCATATATAGAAAAAAATGTTTTGAAGTTATTAATATTATTATTTATTACTTAGCATATGTCCATCGTAAATTCCGTGAATCGTGCCGTTATATAATTTGATTTTTGTGATATAATAAGATAAGATAAAGTTTGCTAAAAGTACCAATACGATAGTAACTCTCCAGGTAACTTAAAAAAAAAATTATAAAAATCCGCTTGATTTGTTTAAATTGATTTTTGTTTAGATGAGTGAGTGTTCAAAATACAATTTAATTTCAATACAACATACAGTTCTATACAGTTCAATAAAATATATAAAATGCAATTGATATATTTTAAAGTATATTTTTTATTTAATATAAATTATTTAATGAATTGTATACATTTTAAAATTAAATAAATTAAATAAATAATAAACATGCATTTTTGTTTGCATATTTTCGCATATTTCGTAAGATTTTAGTACATGTAATTCCGAGGCCTAATTATGACAACAATTATTTTAACGCTATAAGACCTTCTTCTCGACTGTCTTTACACCATCAGAGAAATAAGAAATTCAATTTTTTTATTGATTTAAAATTTTTTAAAAGTATAAAAACTAAATTGTAATAAACAATTTTTTTATTAGTCACTCAAAATTCACTACATATTTTTTTAAAAGAATAAATATATTTTATAAATATAAAATTTAAAATTATCGCATAAGCAACATTCTCAGTGTCCCCCCCCCCAGCATTAAGATATATCCATGTTAAAAATAACAATCTTTAATAATAGTGTTTTTCATTTCAAGGGGGGCATAAATACGTCCTTGTCTATACCAGATTCCTTTAATTTTTTTAATTTTAATTGTAACAATCATTTTACTCTTTTTCTGTATATAAACATACTATAAGTAATGATAAGTTTAAAAAACAAACGGATAGACAATATCTTATAATTTCTTAGGTAACCTCTCTACAGCTGTATAGTGTTCCTAAATAATACAAATTATATAGTATACACAATGTATTAGGATTTGGTTTGATACAGGTATATATATATATATATATATTATACGTATATTATTCTGTATAACAATAATTGCATAATATATACTCACATTTTTTTTTTGTAACATAAATTACCTCATATACTTTTTATGATAGTCATCTATATATTTGTACATATGAACTTATGTTACGCCGAATTCGTGAAATCAGCAAAACTAAATTGCTGATATCATTAATTGAACAAGATTTTTTTCTGCTGAATGCGTTAAATTCGGCAACATATTATTCAATGATGTAGTATTATGTACATGATTAGAATGGTTTTTATATTATTTACCGAGGGAGCATGAAAATAATTTTTATTCCGAAATCATTACTTATTAATAGCAAACTCTACGAATAATATGCTTATATTCTGTGTCATCTGAGCTTAAAAGTTGGATTATGCAATCGTAATTACAGCATGGAAATGTCACGAGTATAGAGATAAACTCGGTATAGAGTATAGGTTCAGTGCTATGACCAGCGATGACGACATTAGGGGGGATTAGTCCCCCAAAATCGAAACTTTGTTAGAAATGTTATTCGTTGTTTTTATAATTATCTGTTAGTTTTTTTGAAAATTGTTAAATAAGAAATAATAAAAAACTATTTACAGTAGCATTAACAATACCAAATTAGTTCGGCTACTTGCGAAAGAAGTTTCTGCGCAATGAAAAAAATAAAAACTTGGTTAAGGTTCAGCGATCTTTTAATACTATATATTGAAAAATATAAAAAGCAATGATATTTTGAATATCTTTGCTGATACAAATATATTTGTCATTAAAATAAAATATTAATTATTTTTTAATATACGTTATTTAGTGTTCTTTTTTTTTTTGTAATACAATTTAAACATATCTATATTTTTAATAGTAATAAGTCTTACTTGTGCACGAGAAGGGGGTATGGGAGCGAAGCCCCTGCAAGTTATTTTAGATTGAATTATTATAGTCCCCCCCTCAAAAAAAAAAAATTCAACCAAATGTCCGCCTATGTATTGGCATGTATGTATTATTGGCTTGTAAAATAATAATACATAATGTAATAGGTGCCATTATGTGTGTGTACTAATACGTAACAAATTTTCGGATGATAGATTCTCAATGGACGAAAGAACGAGATGCTGAAGCTATTCTAATCTTAACTGACGACCCTAGCGTCAATAAAAATAGATAGGTGATATTATCAAGTCAATAAGAAATTTTATTGAGGTAGTTGGACTTCGACGAGTATGAAGGAAGCGCGATTAGGGCATTATGGAGGTAGTCAATAACTTCTTTGGTATTATTCGTGATATGCACGAAGCCAGTGGGCATAAAGGGCAGACGAAAACGCACATAAAAATTAAGGAGTACTACTTCAATATTTCAACGGTTGCTGTAAAAGCATATATTGCAAGATGTGAAAAATATGCTGGAATATCAAAAAAAAAAAAAAAATTATGAGCAAAGTGTCATTCTGCGGCTCATTCTTGCAAAATTAATTAAATTACCAGGGGCAAGTGGGCCTATTCGACTTTTAGAGTTTATCTGACGATGATTCTAAGTTCATTTTTCATTATAAAGAACACTTGATGGAGTTTTCATTTTGAAAGCTATGCCTCTGAAAAACAAGAAAGCTTCGGAAGTAACGAACGAATTGTTAAACATATTTTTAACGTTTGATACGCCCCACGTTTTATAGTCCGATAATGGTCGCAATTTAATCGCAGAGTTAATTACAGAATTAACCTCATTATGGCCCAAATTAATAATAATAAATGGTCGGTCGCGTTACCCGCATAGACAAGGTTCTGAAGAAAAAGTAATTGTACGCTAAAGGGTTCATTGTTAGCATGAATGCAAGACAACACAACTACAGGCTGGAGCAACGGACTTAGTTTTGTTCAATGGGGTGCTAATACCTCATAGTCACACCACAAAATTATCAAGATGACTCTGCATGAAGCGGTTTTTGCAAAAAAAAAAAAAAAATTAATGGGATTGACGATTAAAGTGCCTCAATTATTATTGGATTAAATGACAGGAACGCTAGAAGAGAATTTGTAGGGCGTGTTTTCAGTTACATCTCCAAATACTCTTACCTCTATCAAAAATAAGAAAATTGAAGGGATGGAAGTACTCAAAACTGAGGAAAGTTAAATTGTGATAAGGAAAATATTAAATAGTCAGTATTCAATTTTTTTTCATATCTTTTTTAAATAATATAAAATTATGCTGTTTAAAATATATATGTAATATTGAATAATTTTTTTACTTCTAAAATTGTTCAAGTACACTACCAAAAGACAATGATAACTAGTTATCTCATTTGGGATCTCAGACGACAGTCATTGTGTTAAAAAGTCATTGGGCTTAGAATTTATATTATAAATTTAAAAATGATTAAAATACCTGTTAAAAAGGAATGTTCCAAATCTACAGGAATATAGATGATCAACAATAGTAATTAAAAATAACTCATTGAATTCAAATGCGTTGGGAAACATGCATGTCACCTGCCATACGCAATCTATAAATTGTAGAAAAACAGGGGATCTATCAGCATCTGAATGGTGATCATCTCCATGGCCAATTCTCTAAACATAAAATCATGAATACAATAACATATAATATACAATTATTGTAATAATGAGTTGATATGATCAGTTTATTGTAAAATAACTATAAAATAAAATCTTATTAGTAGTTAGAATATAATTTATTCTTAAAATCATTTAGACATTTTACTTACGTGTTGAAATTTGTGTCCAAAACTAAGCCATTCCTTTTCAATCAAAACTTCAAACCCTTTAATAGTTCTATAATATGGATCCAAAAGTACCATGGCAAGTGCAGTTAACTATAAATACATATAAAATTTACAAATTAATAATAATTTAGAATAAAGATTTATATTAGTATTAAAACTTAACACATTTTCATACTTGAGCTGTACGATCCCATCCATCAGAACAATGAACTAAAACTGAAGTTTTATGGTTTTCTACTTTATCAACAATACGGCAAGCTCCAGCTAAAATACATTTGATATGTTTTAACCAATATGTAGATTCAATTCCAGATAACCATTTTGTTTCATCAATATTTGGAAAACATATTTCTGAGGAATTATATAAACAATTTGTAATAAATAAATAATAATATTAAATTTTTTTTTTAAATAATAACCTTTTAATTTTCTTAAAGATTCTCTCATAACATGAATGTTATGGATATCAAGAAATATTAGTTCGGCATTCTGATAAGCATCTTCTGGTTCATAACCACCTCCTTTAGCCTTATTAGCAATGGCATTTGCACTACAACATAGCATTTAAATAATGAAACAAATATAAGTTGAATGTAGTTCATTGATTTTACCTAGGTCTTGCATCCATTATGTAAAGCTTATGTGATTGGGCATTCGCATCAACTATAAGTTGGGTATATCTCTCATCATCACGACACCTTTTTCCACCAACACCTACTAAGGGTTGAGATGCCCTTGTTATAGTAGCTTGGGATTCAGAATGTAACCAGCTCAGTACTGGTATTCGACCTCTACTTCTAAAAGCAGCAGCATTTCTTATAATTTCATCTGTTGCTCCAGCTGGAACTGCTAGAATAGCAGGATATGTCTCACAAAGATCATAACCATCATTCAGTTTGGTAATATGCCATGTATCATTTGGAACACCCTAAAAAAAAAAAAAAAATGTATTTAAATATAAACAGCTAGAAAAAGTATATAAATTTACCATTCTTTTGAGTTCAGCCATAGGTTCATACACATTCCAACCATTTTCTGGGAATGTTTCAGTATATTCAAAGGCAAATAATGGAATACTGTGAGAAAGAGGAAAAGCATATTGCTGTAACTTTTCAAAAACATTACGCCTTGAATGATTCTCTTGTTTATGACCAAAGCGTAGATTTCTCATATCTTTACAGAACAGTTCAATACCATACGAATTTTCTCCTCTACTTGACTGACCTCCAACTTTTTCTACTCTACTTACCTAATGAATAAATTATATTAAATTTATATTAATTTTCTAATAATTAAAATTTAAAATAAATCAAATATATTCTTTTTGAAAAAATAATTTATTTAATTTATATAATTAGTTTCATATCGTATTTTATACTAACCACGCCCAAAGGTACTTCAATGACCAACTGAGTATCACGTTCTAAACTTTTAAAATATAGTTTATAGTTGGTTACAGATAACCAACCTCTAGCTGGACCACTAAATGGACATAAATATGTAACATCTCGAGCAACACCTTGCACTTTTTCTCCTGGTAATAATGGTGGATCGTCAGAACGGCTAGAAACAACATTTTCTGGTATCTGAAATATTAGACAATTTTATTATTTAATCCAATCAATACATTTATATAAATATAAAATTCAAATCCCTTATCAAGGCTAGGTTTTACAAGAAAATAAGAAATTATAATTATCTAATTAAAAATAAATTGATCTTACTCAATAGCAGCTGAACATATATATTTTTTTGGAAGCTTTTAATAATTTTCAATAGCTATTTTTCAGCTATAGTTTATAATAGTTATAATAGTAAGTAATTTATTATTAGTATCTTAGATAATTAATTTATGGAAAATAAAGAAGTAAACATATTTTAAATACAAAAATGATAGAAGATGGATTTTTTTAATGTTACTTGGTCTTTCATCTAATTAAAATACTTTTAAGTTCTAGAACTTCAAAAAGTCTATTATTTATTATATAAAAAAAAAGTTTTCCTTTTAAGTTTTTATTTAATTAGTTATTTACAATAAATTTATTTGGCTTAATCAAAACTGTTATATCAACTAAATTCTAATAATTTTTTCATAAAAATCTAAAAAACAAGTGTTTTCAGATTCAATTGAGTATGATTTATAAATCATATTATTTATGATAAAATTCTTAACTAGGTATCAGATTATATATACTATATTTATTTTATTAATGAAATTAGGTACTTTATTCCTTAATTTTATATCTCCAACGAAAGGAATTTCATTTGATGTAGAACTGGTTGATCGGCGGCTTTTGGTAGGTGAATTTGATTCCTAACCAAAATAAGTTATATTAATGCATAATAATAAAAATCATCAATTTTATATTTAATTATCAAAAGTGTTATTTAGATGGAAAAGTATATAAGACATAACTATTAAAAAAAAATGTTATGTTAAAAAAATGTACTAATGAACTTCAAAAAAAAAAAAAAAAAAAATTGAAGAATAAATAATAAAAGTACATAACTAAAAGAAAATTAATAACAATTAAATATAGAAAAACCTTACCGCAGGTTTTATAAGTTTGAATTAAAAAAGATTTTTTTGAATAAGTATAGTTAAAAGAAAATAAACTTACCTATAATAAAATTATATTTAGAAGCATAAACATATCTATATTATATTTAATTAAGAAATACTATGACTTACTGATTCTTGTTCAACTTTTGAATTTAAAGAACTAGATTTTGAGTCTGAATCGGAACTCATATTTTGAAACTTATTATTTAAATCCATTATGAATGAAAATTGGTTTTTAATTTTTTAAATTAACATTTTAAAACTATTTACCAACAAAATAATAATGGTCGGAAATTATAAAACAAAATTCCTTGTTGGAATATTACATAGTTGAAAGTATAAACATTCAAAGTAATAATTGTTACTTGATCTTATCTTATAAATATTTTTTCTTATCACAATATTTATGTAATAATAGATAGATATATTTATAAAAAGTTCATCTACCACGGTATGTCCATTTGTCGAACAATGATAGTTTATATTTGATATTGTATCTAGAAGGCCTTTGAATTTATATTGAATATTCAGACTAATTACTGCTCGTTGCAACCTTTTTATTTAACCCTAGAAACCAAAAATAACTAAAGACTTACCGATAATTTTAAAACATAAAATCTATAAGCTAATAAGTCTATTAAGAGGTCTTGGATCAAAATATATAATATGTCTAGGGAAGGGGTTTGATATAATCAAATAAATATTTATAACTTTAAACATCAATAAATTAATATAATGTTATAATATTTTTTATTATTAATATATTTAAATTTTTGTATAGTTAAAAATTAAAAATAAAACTTCGTTTTTTTAATCACTGGGTGTGGTATGTACCTGCGATTTATCGATAAATTGCTCTTCAATGGCTTGGATTGAAAATTATTTTTTTAATTACGAATGTAACAGTTTTTTTTAGAGAAAAATCATATTGCAATGATGAATTTTCGATGAAATATATTTATCCATGAAAACCGAATATCGATTGTAGTTCATTTGACGACAAGAAGCCATTCTTATTAATTTGAAGTATTGTTTTCGAATAATACCAATGTAGTCAATGTTTCATCATAATTCTCAAAAACTTTAAAATAAAACATATTATTAAAAAAAAAACACATATTGAAAATTTAAAATTCCATAAAATTTCGAACTTTTTTTACACAGTCAAATTTTTATAGTGTCTTATTTGACACCGATTTAAAATTAAATAAAATTAATTAAAACGATAATAATTTAAGTAATAATTTATTTCATAATGAATTAAATTTAAATATATTTTATCATTAAATAATAAAATGTATACTCACAAAAATACTAAATTAGTGAGTAAAATATTCAATATATATTATATACACATAATTTATATTGAACCATATTATGACATACTAAAAGATACAGCAAATTAATAAAAGTCACCAATTTTGAAATATATGTAAGTGAGAACATTTATTACTCAATAATTTTCTAAAAAAAAATAATTTTGAAAACAAATTTGTGAACTTATTGTGTATTATTATATACTTATATTTAAATTTTTACGCGTAAAAAAATATTCAATTCCCATAGATTTTTTCAACCATAACGTATCGCCAGATAGAAAAAACCAATAACACCATTAGAGTAGGTAAAATTTAATAAATATCAAATGTTCCCAATAATTATCACAAAACATATGGCCTACTAATGCCAATAGTTTAAAACGAAAATATCTTGCCCGACATTCAGTTTGGTCTCCGTTCCAGTCATTCAACCACCCATCAACTACACCGCATTTCCTCGGCACTTGATTGTATAAAATGAAAATTACTGCTCGGGAGTATTTCTAGATGTTGCAAAGGTTCTCGACATTGTTTGGCACCACGAACTATTTTTTAAACTTCAAAAAATATTTCCAGCCCCTTACTATCTATTCTTAAAGTCATACTTTGAAAATAGAACGTTCAGAGTCAGAATAAATACCATGCCATCAACCCACTATAAGTTCTAACTGGCGTTCCTCAAGGCAGCGATATTGCCTCATTTCTCTAAATTTACTACACTGCTGATATTCCAGTTAATCAGTTCATTTTTATTGGAATTTACGCAAATGACACAGCCATACTTATCTCAAGTGTTGTCCCTATCGTTGCCAGTCAACAAATCCAAACCCACCTAAACACTCTCATGTTTTGGTTCAATAAATGAGGAATTAAATCAACAGAACTAAATTATCACATATTACCTTTTTCCTACGACTACAAGATTGCTCATTAATCATCTTGAACATTCCACTTTTCCCAGTGATGTATTGCTAAAATAAATCATGGGTATACGCCTTATTTCATTAAGTAACTATCATGTGATACGAACAGTGGTCGAAATGGCTCAAGTGGAGGGATGCCTTGCAATTCAGATTTCCTGATATCATTATAACATTCTTCATACCTTATGTACCTATAATATTTTTCTTTTTTATAGTTCACATAAGGTATATTATCTTAGTCCGTGGGCTCTAAATACGGATATAATATGGATTGCGAAACGGCTTATATTAAACAACACGATAAGCTGGGCGTCCAGGCCTGAATGTTAAAAACAATTATTTTCACCGAAAAAAAAAATAATTTCTTATATATAAATATAAAAATGATAATAAGTATATAATTTTAAAATACAAGTCTTAGAAGGAATGCGTTATTCTAGAGAAAACAAGTAGAGGGATGAAAACTGTAAATAGAAAAAAAGTAGATGGATGCCATTCCACCGTATCCCCCAATTCGAGCACTGGGTAGGAACCAAAAAAAACTCACTCACGAACTACACATCCTTAATTATGACTGTTTGATAACAAAAATTTGTTGTTAATTGATTTAACAAATGATAACAAATTTTAATTTTTAAGAAAAATAATAATAATATATCCGACACCGAATCGCGTCATAAATATAACTAAAAGTTAAGTTAGTCAAGGTATTGTATAGTTATTTGTCAAATTAGAAGCTATACGCTAGATACAGCCGTATACCCGCGTATTATCAATTTCTCATAAGCTATACGCCCTGGATAAAAATAGCATATTGGGTATACGCCGTATACACTCCAATACACCACTGATTATTCCGTAGGGATGGGAATCCAACTCGTTTTGCTGAACTGAATCTTTCAACTCTGTTCAGTGTAATGAGTTGAATCAAAGAGTCGACTCCCAACTCTTTGTTTGAATCAGATTACCACTACTTTAATCAACTCTTCAAGTCTCGACTCACAAGTTCACAGTCCATATTCATGAATAGCTTATCGCATATGAAACTAATTATGACTATAATTAGTACAACATTACGAATTTTTATCAGAGAGTCAGAAATCTTGTTTTAAGAAACAATGGAAATATTAATAACCAAATCCGAGGGGAACTATTGTTTAAGTTGGTACAGTGATCACATTCGTTTGAGAGAACTGTGATCATTTTAAGCGGCGACTCTAAAATACATTTTTTTACACTATTTGAAATCGTGCTCCTACTAGTCATAATACAGTATACAACTACATACTATACAAACAGTATACTGAACGACGGAAGAAAACAAACTAGGTATAAAGTGTAAAAATATTGGTGCTTGTGAGAACAAAAACTGTTTCAAACATGTACGAATGCACGATATGAAGTGTCGCTTATTACCTAGGTTATATTAGATAAAATTAGCTCGATCAAAGTTCACGATCAGTGCCGCAACTACACCAATTTGGGCCCGTGTGCAAATAAAATTAATGCCCCCTCCTCTCTGTCTTGAAAATTAATTTTTCCAAATTTGAAAACATACTTTGGATTTTTGCTCATACAAATATAAACAAAAATAAGGTTAACATAAGTAAAACACATACAGGTATATATTTACAAATAAATAAATGTAATAATTTGTAACCTTTTTTAATTCATATTAAATATAAATAATTATCAACATTGTAGGTAACATATAAATTGAACACAGTAAACATTAACATTAACAGTCAATTAAAAAATTGAAAAAAAAACATCACTCACTTTAAAAAATTCATTTTTCTTGCCTTTTTGTTGGCAAAATTGTCAATTATATTTTCTATGTTAATATCATTTGTTTGTTGTCTTTCAATATTAAGCAAAGCTATACTTGAAAGTCTCTCTTGCCCGATGGAGTTCCGTAAGTAATTTTTGATAAGTTTAAGCTTTGAAAAGGATCTCTCAGCTGAAGCAGATGTCACTGGTATAGTCAAAAAAATTATAATACCGATAAATACATCAGGAAATATTGATGTCAGCTCTTCCTTAACAATAGTATCAGCTAAATCGTGAATTGTCATATTTTTTAAATAGTTGGTTTGAAATTTGGAAGATAAATAGCCTTTAATTATAATAAGTTGACGAGTGAAATCAGAACTGATATCTTCTTTATATTTGTTAATAAAGTCATATGATGACTTAACAATCAATTCGTCAGACATTGATGTTAATATTTCAGGCATTAATATAATAAAATCATTACACACAGTTTTCATTCCTTTAAATCTAACTCTTAATTGTAATAGTGTTGTGTCTACAACTGGGTAAAATATAGTAACTCTAAAATTATCATCAGTTGTAGTAAGCCGGCGATCACTGTCTACTTCATCAAAATACTTTTTTGCATATCTTTGACGAGTTTCACTTAACTTGAAGGGTATATTCCACTTCATACATAATTCCCTTGAATCTTTTATTATTTGGTCATATTGATCCCGCAACTTTTCTATAATTAAAATAGCACTTTCTAATTGTGTTGATGCTTTTTGTAAGCTTAAATTAACTGATTGCATACTCTTTGATACCACTTGTAAGGATTTTAAAATAGGTTCCCATATACATAGAATAATTATAAATTCAGCATTTTCCATTTTTTTTTTTAAAGTTGTAGCCATATTTATTTCATCTTTTTTGGAACTTGAAAGCTGGATATTAGAAAGAGATTTCAAAACATCAACAAATCTGTGTTTTAATGAAAATAAAGCATTGTGTCTTGCTTCCCATCGAGTAGGACACACTTTTTTTAAAGTTATTTTATTTATTTTATTCCCGTACTCTTCACCAAAGGCTAGCTGAGCCCATCTTGGCGAACTTGAGCTAAAAAAATTGTAGATGTCTTGCACAGTATCAAAAAATGATTGTATTTTTCTAGTACTTTTAGCAGCATCACATAAAACCAAATTTATATTGTGAGAACAGCAATGAACAAATATAGCGTTAAGTACAATATCACAAATTTGTTTTTGAACGCCTGTTATTGAACCACTCATCACTGCTGCTCCGTCATATCCTTGACCGCGACATTTCATAATATTTAAATCCAATCTCATTAATGTATTTT
>NW_020273472.1:23184-24840 GCF_003268045.1 Sipha flava
TAGATCTTATTTTATTACAAATTAAATGACGTAACTCTGTAGACAAAATGTCTAACAACTCGTTCTGAATAGACCAACTTAAATACTTAATTTTTTGATTTTCATCATTTAAAATATCATTTAGAATAGGATCAAACTCTGCGAGTAATCGAACTGTTCTTAAAAAGTTTCCTTCGGTGGCACATTTAATTTTTAGGCTTCCTTCATTCCCTCTTAAAGCACAATTTCCTGCTGTTATAGAAAGTATAATTTTTATCAACCTTTTCAATACATTCCTCCATTTCACTGCTTCATCAGTATATTGTTTTTCTAAACTAGCGTCAATGGTTTCATTTTTAACCCAAATGGAACGAATTTTGGCAGCATCCAAATGTTGAATAGATGATTCATGTCTTTGAATACTTTGTGACAAGTGATTCCAATCATTAATACCATAAATCCAATCCCACTTAAATTTGCCATAAGATCTATCAGCAAACAGCCAACATGATTCACAATACACACAGTCTAAGTTATAAGAATAACATAGCCAGGTTCTTGGAATTTTTGTACCAGATTTAGTTGTTAGAAAATAATAACTAGATGAAAAACGTTTACCATTATTATTTACTGGAAAGTTAATATCTGGCTTACAGGGTCCATATAAAATCAAACTTCTTATTAAATTTGCATCAGTAATAGTCCATGGAAATTTGGCTATGTCTGTTGGGAAATCATATTGGAGATTCAGCATACTATTCAAATCTATAAGTTTTAAAATATTTATTATAATATAGCATAATATAAAAGTAATACATTTGTAATAATAGAAAAAAATCAAAATCAAATTATTAAAGTATATACATAATAATAATTAATAGTATAGAATAAAATAGAAATTTTTAAATCAAAAATATTAGGTATTAAAAAAAATTTAACAACATTAAAATATTATTAACATATGTACGTATTTGAGCTAGTGTATACCTGTAGAAGTGCTAATATCAGAAGAGTTATTATTTTCAGTGTATGTATTATTTGTGTCTTGTCCATCTTCTTTTGAGTTTAAAATACTTTTAAATTCATTTTCTGATATTTGTCCAACACTTTCAAGTCCCACATCATATTCCACAACTATAAAAACAAAATTAATTTAATTATATTAAGTGTAATGTAATTATAGAATTTGAATAGATTCTTAAAATCACAAACATAGGTATTAAAAAATATTTTACAATACTGAAATATTATTAACATATGTATAAATTTGAGCTAGTGTATACCTGTAGAAGTGCTAACATCAGAAGAGTTATTATTTTCAGTGTACGTATTAGTTGTGTCTTGTCCATCTTCTTTTGAGTCTAAAATATTCTTCAAATCATTTTTAGATATTTGTCCAACACTTTCAAGTTCCACATCACATTCTACAACTATTAAACCAAAATTAATTTTAGGTACCTACAATAATAGTATATCGAGTAATATAAATACATTTGAAGTTTTTGAGTTTTTTTCCATCTAATTTCAATTTTAACCCTTTTATTTAAATTAAGTAGGTCAAAAAAAGAGTCTCACGGACCATGATATAGGTATGAATTATGAATATTGCAGTCAAGTTGTTAATAAATACCTAGATTAAATAACAAAATTTCAATCATCTATAATATATATATATAT
>NW_020273472.1:24940-71255 GCF_003268045.1 Sipha flava
GTTTTTTTTTTCTTTTAGCTGCTCCACTTAAAGCTTTTGGCGGCATGATTTATTGTAGACGTAAATAAAATTAAATAAATGGATAGCTTATTGTCAATTGACCGAATATAAAACATAGACTGTCGAAGATCCCGCATTTTCAACGAGCGTCGTCGTCGTGCAATATAAAAGCGAGCCCGATCGCGGTTTTCCCGCGTGGCACATAACAAAAATAAATAACAATACCTAATTGAGATGCGTCACACACTCATACTATATGGCTATATAGGCCGGTCAAAATACGCGTTCCTTCGCATGACGCGCTTTAATCAATTGCAACCAAACTATTTTTAATTTATGTTATACGGGTCGCAAAAGAAACGTTAATATACGATAACGTTGTGTACAAGACAAAATCGATCTATTGTCCAATCATTATTAATTATTATTATATTATTATTATAACAAAATCGTTTTATTTTCTTTCTTTCTACATATTTTTCAATTTTTATCATTGGGCCCCCCATTATAGGTTGGGGCCCTGGGCCCGTGTGTTTAACACACGCAACACACCCGGTTATTGCGGCACTGTTCACGATTAAGATAATTGTCATTCGTAATCGTTTTCCCTATACACAAAAAGAGGTGATATTATTGTAAAATATACTTATATTTTATATTTCTGATCACAATAACCGAAAACCTGAACACAGTAAACGACTTATAACGGCTATTTGTTCCGTTCCTGACATTTTTGAGCACTGTAAGCGGCTGATTCTTATAACCAGTGAACACTATAAGTGGCGACTACTGTATTACATTTTCGTTTGGATTCGCAAACCGTTATCAAGGAAGTTGAGTCGTATATCTACAGTAGTACAGTTGTGAGTTTAACTGAGTCAGTGAGTCAATAAGTCGCCAACTCTTGTAATACTGATTCGACTCGTCCAGTTCATTTTTAAGAGTCGACTAGTTCATGAATTACACATTTCAACTATTTCATATTATACCCATGTCAATTATCTTGATCTCACTCTCAACAAAAAACTTACTTGGGATCCTTACCTCAAGGATAAACAAAAACAATTAAATGTAGGCTTAATCTACTTAGGGCCTTACTAAGATCTAATATCAACATTCAAAACAAAATTCTTATTTATAAATGCCTCCTTCATTCCATTTAGCATACGGCATCATATTCTATATTATAGGGCCCAGTCAAAAAAATCAAATATTCAAATGATTCAAGCATTCCAATCAATTTGTCTGTGTATCATTGCTAAAGTTCCATAGTACATAACAAACATATTAGTCCAACATAACTATCAAATCAAAACCGTCCATGCCATAGCCATCAATTTCTACAAAAGGTTTCTTGGGAAATTCCTTATAAACCATAATCACCTCATCTTACAATTAGCCTCAATCATTTCCTGATAAAAAAATGCAGTTGCAGACAAGTTTACGTAAATGTGATTTTGGTTATAATAGATCATTTAATTAATTTTTAAATTTGTAACAACTATATTTTGAAGCTCATTACTTCAATTTTTTTTACTTATAATAAATAATAGGAATTTATTTTAATAAACATTTTCTAAAATTTTATTCATTAAAACGAAGATAATATTAGTTAATATTAATACTATTAATAGCAACACATATTTTAATTAAAAATACATTTATAGTATTATATTTTGATAATTTTCATAGCTTTTTTCAAGTATTAATAATGCAACATGTCCTTTTCATATGAATTTTTTTTTTCATATACTGGAATGTTTAGTAATCAAATATAACCAAATACATCTTTTTTTAAAAAATGTATGTATTATTTAAATTAAGTAGAGTAAAACATATTTTATTTTTAGTGCAGATAAAATTATTTATTTAAAACAAAATTCACCTATCCCAACCAAAGAATAGAAAATTAATATTATACACCACAATTATGTTACCAACAAGATTGTGTTATACGTACATAATTTGTTCAAAATTCCTAATAATTTGACAATATTCTATTTACATTTTATAAACATTTATGACCGATGAAAACAAATTTAAAGCCATAAAATGTAATTTAAGAAAATAATTATAATATCAGTTCGAGTGTTGTCCAGGCGTAATATTTCCTGGATGTTCTGGACTGTGTTTTTGTTTCTTCTTCTTCTTCTCTTTTTTTCGCTTTTTCCTTTCTTTATCATCATCATGACGTTTTTGTTTCTTGTGCTTTTTCTCATGAATATCACTTAATCCTAATTCATTAGCTGCCATGTCTTGTGATAGAGCTTCTCCACTTTTGTACTTGCTTTTTTTATGTTTGTTTTTATGTTTCTTAGTAGGTGGTTGATTTGCATAGCGATATTGTTCTGGTAACTAATATGAAAAATTCAAAGTCAATGAAAATACAACAAACATGAATTGAATATATATGTCATCAAAAATACATACTGGCCCTGGATGTAATCGAAATCCAGCTAATTGATGGGTGGTTAGTGGTAAAATTTCTTTTCCACCAATTGGTGGTTTTTCAATGACAGAACGTAATGAACTGCGAAAATAATATTTAATGATTCATGCTGTATATATTTTAACATTAACATACAACAATTTTTGAAAAATATAATTCTACAATTTAATTTTAAAAATTATTCATAATGAAAGCTTATTGATTATTTTTTTTTTATATAATGTATATCTTAAATGTGGTTGCCACCATGTAATCAACATATTTTAATTTATAAATAATAAATTAATATGAAGAATGTAAATTTTGAATAATGAGTTGAAAAGTGAAGGTTAAATTGTACAAGGTACAGGGATTGAAACAAAAGAAAATATCATAATGCTATTCTTCATGAAGCTTTTTTTAAAACAATAGGATTTCTATTTTTTAACAATTTATTTAACTTTAGACCTTGTAGGCATAAAAAATTATTATATAATATGATTGATTTATTTTAAAGTATTAAGAAAATTTGATGTATGGAAATAAAAATGAATGCACTTATATTTATGTAAATATAAAGTAAATTAGTTTAATTCTGTAAACTAAGTATTAAGGCAGTATGATATTTTGTACTTAGTAATTCAGATGAATAAATATTATTTTTCTCTATAGTAATTGATCACTTTAATATTATCATTTAATCAATAAATTCAAAATTGTGAAATAAATTGATATTTAAGTACACTTATATGCAGTTTTAAATGAAATTAATTAAATATTATAAAATACACAATATTAATAAAATATATTTATTATTCAAGAAAATTAAGTAAAATAAATAGGTTTAATTTTTTTCTGATATATTACAATATTAATGGTAAAAAACTAGTTTATTAATCATTAGAAATTATGGAAAATCTTTATTAATTATTTATGAATATTTCAATTACCTTTGATCATTATGTCCAGGTGTGTCAATAATTCCAGGTAGATTGGGTAAAAATGATGATAAACTCTCCTTGAGCCTTTTCCCACTAAATTTACTATATGTATGTTCTAGACCATAATATGCCATAAGATTTACAGACCCCGTTAGTTCACTTTCACCTGAAAAATAAAATTATTCATAAATATTCAGAATAAACGTTTCATATACACAAGGTACGAATAGTTCTCTTAAACTAATAATTTTATTAATTCTAAAAACATTTTTAAACATTGATGCAATGGCATATAATATTAGCATGAGTTATTAAACCGTATGCACAGCATACAGCTTGTAATGATTGTTTTTCGTATCATGTTCAATGTCTTATTCAGTGAAACAATACATTTTGCATGTAAATCTTTATGGACGACTTACATGGTGGTTCTTTCATAAGATAAAATGGTCCACTGTGCACAATTGATGGATTCTTGCCCAGAGAGATGGTCGTTTTGAGTGTGCCAGTGGAATCTTGTCTTGATACGACAGGAGACCTAGCTCCACGAGGTGATGATTTTGGTGAATACGACGACGGGAAACCAGACATGTAGACGAAGTGAGTGCGTCACTTAAATAAGAACCAAATATACATAAAAAACGAGCGGCGATGAAATTACTCAAAATTTGTGTGACGTTCTTGGTGAAATAATATTTTAAACGTTATCAATATCGCGTTATACAGTATTTATGTTTACGTGAATTTTGATAAGTAGGTTGTGTTGTTACCGTGAAATGTTTAAACTAGAAAACAGCTGCCGCCCCATTCTGATGAGACGAGTGTTCATCGCAATTGGTTCATTCCAAACGTTATAGATGGCGCCACTATGAGCGATTATTAAAATAAACTACAGAATTTTACAGTTCAAAATTGAAAACAAATCAAACGACACTACAACAATCTGTACATACTCTACATATTCGTAATCAGAGGGTCTCCAAAGAGGGACAAATGGAGAACGAAAGACTTTCAACATATAGTTTAGCAATCGGTCGTATACCTGTCGATAATTTTAATAAATTGATAATAAATTGGTAATTTGTTTTCATTGATTATTATCAAGTAAGTTTATATTTTTTCGGTAACTTATGTTTAAGTAACATTTCATATTATACTAATATACAGTGGAACCTCGATTATCCGGGGTAATGATGGGGAGGGGGTCACACGGATAAATGAAAATCACGGTTAATCGAGACTTTTTATAATAATGAAATTTTTATTTAATTTTAATTAGAAATACATAGGTACATTTTTATAATAATGAAATTTTAAAAATTTGATTCAATTATAATTAGAAATATACATAATATACATACAATAATTTTATACAACAAGTTATTAAGGCTTAAAATATGAAGTTATCAGTCTTTGTTTTTTTTGGTTTTGAAATAATTTTCTTTACTTCATTTCTAATTTTTTTTAAGCCAATGACACGTCATGGAAGTCAAAATTTTCCTGTTCGCAGAAGTTCAAGAGGACATCAACTGCTTCAATTGCTTGGCTTGTCTGTATTTTTTTCAAAATGTTCTTCATTATCACTCTCAGAAGAAGAATCAGGCTGTTGTGAGGTAGATGGTGTAGTTACACTGCCATAACGAACTGCTATGTCACTGTTACTCAAACGCTCAAATCCCTCTTCGTTAAGATCTTTTTGTAGCCAATCAACAATATCGTCTTCATCAACATTAGTGAAATCTAGAATAGATATAGCTAGATAAAGACAAGCTTTTATATCCTTATCGACCGTATTTTCGATACTTTCTTCATCATCATAATCTTGATCCAAAATTTTCGCCCAAGAAAATCTTAATGTAGTTGCAGGTACATTTTCCCAAGCATTACATACTGTAAAAATGGCATCTTTTATGGTCCACGTTTTCAAAAGTTCTTTCATCGAATCAAAACAATCTTCTTGCAAAAGATAACGGAGAAAAATCTTTTTGTACTTTCGTTTCAAACAGGAAATCACGCTTTGATCCATTGGTTGTATTATGGAAGTTACGTTAGGTGGTAGATAGTAGACAACAATTTGACCATCCGGAGTTTTCAGGGTAGATTCTAATGGGTGTGAAGGAGCATTATTAAGTAGAAGAACAGCTCTTTTTGGTATTCCTTTTTCATTCTGAAATTTTTGTACAGATGGTACAAAAACGTTAAGAAACCATTCACTAAAAATAACCTGGTTCATCCAAGCTTTTGGGTGGTGGTAATAGACACATGGTAAATATTTCATTTCTGTCCCTTTAAAAGATCTTGGTTTCTTAGCTTTCCCAATAACAGTTAATTTGATCTTATGTGAACCGGTCGCATTTGAACAAGTCATAATAGTAAGTCGTTCTTTACTAGATTTATGTCCAGGAGCTGATTTTTCAGATTGCACAGCAAGTGTTTTTGAAGGTAGCATTTTCCAGAATAGACCTGATTCATCTGCGTTATACACTTGGTCAGGGGACAAGTTCAATTTTGAAAGGAATGAATTGAATTCGTCATTGAATAGTGTTGCAGCAATCAAATCTCCACTCAGGCTTTCGCCTTGAATGTCCAGCTGTCTTATGCCATGGCGAGTTTTGAACCTAAATAACCAGCCTTGTAAAGCTTTAAATGTTTCCTCAATTTTCAAATGTACATGAAACCATTTTGCTTTTTCACAAACCATTGGTCCTGAAATCGGTATGCCTTCAATACGCTTCTGTTTAAACCATTCAAAAAGAGCAGATTCCATATCAGATAATGATGACTTTTTCATAGTTTTTATCTTCTTAGCTGATACTTCTGCACAAGATATGAACTTGAAAATTTCATTTTTTTGTTTGATTAAGTCACGAACTGTCTGTTGACCCACGCCGAATTCATTTGCAAGTTTTTGAACACTTTCACCATGATCTACAGCCCGGTTAATAATCAACACTTTTTTCTCTAGAGAAAGAACGACACTCATTATTAGATTAATACGTTATACCACACGTTACGTTCGGCGATAGCGAAAGAAAAAAGCAAACTGAAGGTGATTCGATAAATATAAAAATCGATGTACATACAATACTGCTTATCTTCATATTATTATCGTCAAAAATGTCATTAATATAATTGTCGATATCGTGTATTATGTAATATAAAATGTTCGATTATAACTACATATATATCTACAGTCCATACTTATTTTTAAATTTTTGGAAGAGTGAGCACGGTTAATCACAAACACGGATAATCGAGGTTCTACTGTATTATCTGATTTCAATGTTTATTGAATTTATCAAAACTAATTATTCAATCGAAGATGATAGTAGCGAATAACAGTTTATTATAATTATGAACTAAAGAAAATGAAACTAACTATGAATATGAAACCATGAATGATGTATTAGCGAAAAGTGTACTAGTGTCTAGTATACAAACTTCTTCAGGTAGTCGTGAGTTCACCTATTGCATCAGATACACGTGGAAAAAGTTTTTCAGCTATATGAGCATTAATTAACGTCTGTCTTAAAATTAAACGTAAAATTAACGTGTCTTTAAAGACACACAAGCTTGTTAGTTTAAGATCGTTTTAATAAATCGGTAATTTTGTACATAGAAATTGATATCGAAAATGTTATTGATGCATTTGCATTTAATAATAGATACATAGTTTTGAAATAAAATTTAGAGTTAATATTTATTTGAATTGTAAAAATTGTTTTCCATATGTTTATGGGATGGGAAGTATAGGGGTATAACACATTAACAATTTAAACATATCTGCGGGTCACTTTTATGGAATGATTTTAGCCTCCCTCCAAATATTAAATCTTCTCCTGTGCGTTTATTGTTTTCAAATTTAGTTAACTGCCTTAAGGCTAACAATTGTTAGCTGATTCACATTATATTTATCATAACATTTTAATTTTTTAATTCATTGGAGATGTAATTCAATAATAACCATGTGAATATTTTATATGCGTATAATTTATAATGGATTTACTGATTTATGTACGATTACGTATATACTCACAGTTATGAATTATTTTATGATAAGATGAAACTAAGATCAAAAGATCAAGGTGTGAAATTATTTTTAATAGGATTCTGGAAGACTGGAAGACATAACTTTAAATCACGGAGCTACGTAGTTATCTAGGTTGTTGACTATCGTTAATGTAAGTTTAAACTTATAGTGGCTATAATGGCCAAATAGCAATGAAACTACAAATTATATTATATCGAACGTACTTTTAACGGTACTTGTAGGTTGTAGTATGATTGTAGGTACTATATATACTTAAATTATAAACAATATATATACTGTATACTGAAACTACAGTTGAACGCTGATGCCGCTTAATTTCTCAATCTAAATTAAATACTCTTATGTAGGAATACACTCTTACTAGTGGATTATTTTATCAGGATATATGTAGATATTATAATATTTTTATCTTCCGTATTTTGGTAATATTTAACAAATAATTTATTTTTAACCTTTATCTTTTGAAGATACATATACATGAAATATACTATATTAAGTAGATTTTCCATATACTTGGATTTCAAAATAAAAATTACAAATTTTATTTAAATAAAATTAGAGAAAATGACATACTTTTAGAACTTTTAGAATTTTTTAAAATGTTTGTATAAAGCATTAGAAACAATGTAATGATTAAATTATCATTTATATGCAGGGCTAGATTGGCCCGGCGAGTTACCGAGCAAAACTCGATGGGCCGCGACAATTTTTGGCCTTTTAAGTTGTGAAAGGCTGCTAACAAAAAATATTAATAGTTTAAAGTTGAAGATTAGTGCACCTCTTGAAATATGCGATTAAAAAAATTTGGACAAAGGCCGCTAGTTAGTAAGTGGGCCGGTAACATACAGAAAACTCGGTGGGCCGAATTAGTCCAATCCGGCCTTGTTTATATGGCTGTGTTTATACAAATTTAAAACAAATATCTTCCAATGATTCGTGGTCAAGATTTAGCTGTCATCTATTTTAAATTATTTTTATTGCAGAAGTACTATGGTAACTAAAATGTAATTAAATTTAAAATTAAAATTTAATATTTATCAAGTGAAAGTTAAGTTTTAAAATGTTTTGCTAAATGCCATTTTATCAATATGATAAAATAATAAGAACGAAACATTTACATCCTATACTTATCATTTAAAATGCTTACCTTTTAAAAGTACAATTTTAGTCTAACATTATTTTAAATAATTTTGTTTTTTGGTCTATAAATTATGCCAAATTATTGTATTACGAAAATTCTTTAGTAAAAAATCAGCTCTACGATTATTATTATTTTAAATTATTCTGTGGTAAGTAAATTCGCATTTATATACTTCTCATGATTTAGTGTTTTCACGAATGCGAAAAAAAAAATGTAATAAAATAAACAATTCAACAATTTGTATTCCGCAATGAGTTTAACCATAAAGCGCATTTTGAAAAAAAAAAAAAATTGCGGTTATTTTTATGTGATTTTATAATTCGCATATTAAGCCTGAACTTGTGGTTAAGTTGCTGGTACTATGGTGATGTTAATGGTTAGTAGGAATCTAATTATGTGGTTTTTACACATAAAACGTACCACGGAACTCAAAACTTCCGTTTGCTGAATGCATATACCATATTTTATACTAAGTAGGTAGAAATTAAATGTTACTCGTATCAGGTCTAAAGTTGAATATAACAGTATAATTATATATATATATAAAAAATATTGTTATCTCTACTGTATTGTTATAATATGTAATTATTGTGAACATCTTTCACAGACGGTAGGACACCAAAAAATACTGAAAAAATAGACTCAAAATAATAAGTTATAGCGAAATCATGAATTTGACGAATTTGTATTTGGATAAAATTATTGTATTAAATAAATATATTTAGCCAAGAAAATTTTTTTTTTCATCTGTCTAGAAAAAAGTAAAAAAAAAATAACATTTTTGGTTAGAGGTGGCTGAACTAGACGTAAGTGTATTTTTGTAGTTTATTGAGTTCTAATGCTTGAATGAATATCATACGATAATTTTAATAATAATAATTATTATAGTATTTCTCTATTTTTTATTTAATACTTGAAAAATTACATTTTTATTTCTGATTTGCTTTGCAAATTTTTATATTTTTTCTCGATAAAATAATAAAAAATCGCACATATAAATGTTCATAATATTATTGTAGGAATTATTGAGTATATGTGGTGATTTTAATAGTAATGCACAACGATATTTTTTCTGTTATCAATATCATATCACGATATTGATAAATGATGTATCGAAGTAATTTATTAATTTATAAAAATATGTAGACTAGAAAAGAATTGATTGACGGAGGTTTTTTTTTTTTGGAATTAATATTTCTTACATTAAAAAAGTATTAATAAAAAGTATAAAAAAAGTTTTCGTATTATATAATTATAAACAAAAATGAAAAAATTTAAATTGAATTAAAATTACAGGTAAATTATTTATTTTTATCTACTGTAGGTACTTCCGAGTGTTGTATAATTGCTTTTTGAAAATATGCATACATTTAAAATTATTAAGTATTTAGCAATTAATTATTTTATTAGTATATGTTACTACGACCTATAGGTAATGGTACCATCTTAATAGAACTATCTTAATGGTTATTTAATTGTAAATATCAGAGTCGATGTACTAACTCAACGTAGACGACGGAAAAAACGAGACCAATTGTAAAAATCCATCAGTCACAGCCAGGGGCGGAACTAGAGGGTGGAAGATGAAGATTCATCCCCAGGCGTAACATTTTAGAGGGTGTAATTTTTGTAATTATTGATAATTAATTTGATATTTTTAATTTTGTTAAATACTGATATTAGGTTAAAACTCAATTAGTAGGATTGTATATTAATTAATAAAAAAAAATTCTCCAGAAGAGAATTTGATTATTGGTCTATGATAGGGCGTAATTTTAACATTTTCCCCAGGCGTAAAAATTCCTAGTTCCACCTCTGGTCTCAGATATATTATAAGGGCTTTATCGTATTGCTTATCATTAGTGTTTAATCTTCTTTGTCATTGATTCACTGTCAACACTTATATGAATAGAAAATAAAAATTTCAAATAGTAACGAATTGATATCGTTTTTTTTTTTATTGATGTCGTATTTCGAATAGAATATTATTTTTGTCATATCAATATCGGTAAAATTGGTCTGATATCGATATCGAAATACGATATCATTGTACATCACTAAATTTTAATATTACTTTTATAATCTTTGACTTGAAAAATATAGTATTACTTAAATATTGATTATCTGAATACGTTATCATTAAATTATAAAGTACAATGTAGTTTGTGTCGGCTAGTACACTGAGCAAACTTTTGTTTTTTTCAACGCGATACATAAAAAACATTAACGAAATTCAACATTGTTTTTGCAAAGAGTCGGAAGTTAAGAATATCTAATTCGACTAATTCGATATATTCGTATAAATAGGCATCTTTAGTTTAATTAAGTGAGAATGGGTAAAAAATGCCATAAGCTAAGTATCCAAACTGTAATAGTTTTGATAAGTTTTTATTTAGTAATAATATAAATATTTATTTTTATTTTTAATGTCATATAAGTAATCTATTCTTTATATATACAACTGGTTTGAATTTCTATGTTAAACTTAATTATTGTAAGTCTATTTGACAGTATCCAATGTTGCAGTGACGGTGAAATTAATTATTCATGAGGAATGAGGCTGATACTTTAATATGAGCTAGATATATAATATGATGCTTAAAAAAACAACTTCACCGTGGGTATCGAGTATATCCTCTCATAATACCAACCTGAATGGGTTCACTGTTGATCACTATTAGTTGAAAAGGCTTTATATCAATTGCGCTGAAAATCACAGGTAATGAGAGAAAAATTATGAGATGGAAAAAAGGTATACATCTATTGCGCCGGTTTAAAAAGTGTATAATTTATACGTATACATCTATTGTGTCGATCGATATTCGAGTTAATACATTTTGTGATTACCTCATTGACACACATATATTGATGAAAATATAACTTTTCCCCCGTATTTTTGATGATTGAGTAACATATCAGGCAAGAGAACAATAAATGCCTGTGAGGCATTTTACTCAGTGTTTGGAAAATATTTTTATTCACCCCATCTAAATATTTTTGTTATTTATAAAATTTTAAAAATAATGTAACGCAACAATCATAATACATGTTCTCTAAATTATCACATATAAACCAAATTCTACATTTATGACAAAAAAATAAATAGTAAAATCGACATAACTAATTTTAATATTAGGCTTGAGAACTTTTTAAAATCTGTAGGATTAGTGTAAATATATCTATATATAATCTACTATTAGTGTAAATACCAAGTATGTAGAATGATAAGTTTGATTTTAGTTTTAATTTTTGTTTTTGGCCATTATGATTTTTACTTGTACTGTATAGTTGTTATACTGGCACAATAGATACCTTTTTAATATACCCTTTTTGTATCGGCACAATAGTTGTATACTATACAGGTAGTGTCCCAAATTCGGCGCAATTGACGAATACCGGCTGCAAATAATAAACAGTATGTGTATACATATATTAATTAAGTTTTTATATTTATGGAATTTATATGTTTAAATTTAAATAAAAATGATTTTCGGATTTTTCGGTTGTTTAGTGCTAACAGTGAAATATTACAGTCATTATATCGTAATTCCGAAAACGACAATTTCAAAATAATGTTTTGTTTTTTAAATGTAGTTTAAAATTATATATATATATATATAAATAAATAAATAAAAACAAAAAATAAAATAAAATAAAATAGAATTAGATGTGTTTTTTTTTTTTTTTAATTACAAATATTAATTTTTTTATGTTAAGACAATTATAGTTTATTAATAGTGATATACCCGATAAAATGATTGTATCTACTGTTTAATTTTAATTCTATAATAGCAATATTCATTGTTGTTCGTTGATAAATTACATTACTGGGGGGATGGGTGACTTTATTAGGGTGAGAGTGTTACTACGGTAACTATCAACAAAACAAACCCGATATTGGATTTACAACGTAAAGTGAGAATAACAAAATAATAGACGTTGAACCACCATGTCGGTACATGTGGTTTACAGTAAATCTTATGGAGTTCAATACAAAGCTTCTATTTGTTCTAAAGCATTTATTCTGTATGTAGTGATAATGCTGTTGACATTTTTCTTGCCATTTTTGTTTTGTTATCGAAGCAATGGTAATTTATAATTAGTGGTTCAATTGTAACGGACAATTATTTTCTAATAACGTTTCCAGGATTGTGGCTCAAGTATGAAAAATATAGAGAACAGCCCAGAGTAAGATTTAAAATGCAGTATTTATTATATGTTGAAACATCAGACCCTATGTTTCCGTTAATATGTGGGAACTTTCCACAGACATTAAAAACTACTGGTTTTTGTTCAATCATAAAGGTATTGTATGATTTATTCCTATGATTAGTATTATCATTTTAACATATAAATTTGATATTTTATTAGGTTATAGAAAATGATATTGACATTGACGGGAAAAAAGAATTTCTTGACTTGGAGTTACATTTGACTACAAATGAAACTTTAGATGTGCATTCTGTAACTTTATTGTTGATATTCGATTTCAAAATTCAGGTATTTCAATACAATTTACTACGCGTTTTTTAAATTTATACTTATGAACATATTTGCGAATAGTGCTGACTTTCATTATTTTCGTTAGGATTTGTGTTTATTTGAAATGGAATCTATGATTGCTATTACTCATAGTTCTGGATTACCGGGTGGCAGACTGGACGTATTTGGCGATTTAGATTTGGTGCAGAAAATACCATTAGTTTGTTCACAGAAAAAACCGATTCGCATTCACAAACCTATACTGTTATTCGAATCTTCTGATTGGCTGGTGAATATATACGAAAAATATTCAAAACAAACCAGTAAGTTGTTCAAAACCGTGAAATTATTACAATACTGTTCATGTTTATTTACATATACACCGTACCTACACACATTATACATATGTTTTTTTCTATTAGTATCTACAAAACTTGATAATATGTTGGTCAAGTGGACAAGAGGTAGATCTTATCAACAACCATTTTTGATTAAAACAAAAATAAATTACAAACAGGTTGAGATTTTGTATAAACCGAAATTTTGGCAAGTTATGAAATGGGCATGGATACAATACTTTTCAATACTTGTTTTATCAGTATTTATATTTAAAAAAGTGAAGCGATTTTTATTTACAAAACATATTGTTAATACTAAAATTGAGCGTTCAATATAGAGTGATTCGGATTAATAATCGTAATGAAAAATAATACGTTATAATTATTGTATGTATTTAGTTTTGTTACATTTGATATTATTAACTTTAGGATCATTAAATATGTTTTTAAAATAATTTTTATAATCTTAATTGTTTAATGTATGAAAACATTAATGTACAGGGAGACATAATAAATATATTGAACCAATATTTGTTTAATTTTATTTAATTGTAACCGAGATATAGTTTTGTACAAGTTGAACGGCGAATAATAAAAATGGTGAACATATATAACGTAAAAATACTGTTAGTAATTGATATAAATATAAATATAAATAGTAGATGTTCAAAATAAACATAGAAAATTTAATAAATTTTTTGATATTACATTAAAGTAATACATACCTGCCTGAACATAGGTATCTCTAATAGTTGATACAGGCCAACATATTGTTAAATAATAATATTTTTGTAGAATTGACAACGGTATATGGTAACCACGGCAACGAAACCACGGAATAAGTATCAATACTATACAAGAAGCATACCACAAATATACATATGATAATGTATCATACATAGGGTATTGTATATGATGTGTGGTATCTATAGAGATCTAAAATACACGTTATATGCACAATCGTAAAGCCAATATATTTATCGTTCTGCTCAAAATCTAAAATTATTATAAAAACTATAATTTTTCTACGAACAGGTAGGTATAATAAACCGTATTATTGTGTTGGAAAAATGCACTACGGTTGTGTGAATAAAAGTAACAATCCAACAGACATTTGTATAATTATAGCCGGATTAGGAGTAATATTACCGTTAACTGACACTTGGACAATACGAAAAGATATGTCTATATTAAGACGATGTAACAATTTATTCATTCGCATTCATTCGCATGACAATTAGATCTAGTTTCTGTCATATTTGACGGGTATCAACAAAATAAATGATATATACGTCGTTGATAGAAAGCTTGATACCTCCGCATGCAGACATCACAAGTACTAGAAGAACCAAAATGTATTTTTTCATACAAACGAATTTTATTAAAAGTAAATCTATAGCATTATTCCAATAGAAATAATTCGTTTCGAATATTATTATTAGGACTTAATCGTTCTTAGATACATTTACGATGCACTACTCGTATATCGTTGTGAACGGTTTACGTGTACCTACCTTTACCGGTATGCGATATACATAAACTCTAAAAAAATGTTATAGATACCGATTTTTTTAATATAACCCATTTACTGCTAGACTACTACTATTCGGTGATCACATTATTTTCTCAATCGGCGGCTTGAAGATAATTTTACCGGATGCAAATAACAGCGTATCGCATTGACCGCAAGGCCAGCAATTATGAGACAATCGTCTTGTGGCGGACGTCGTCAGCTGGTACTTGTGATCCCCGATTTACCAAACACCTACCACCGGGTGTTGCGTGTATATATATGTACACATAATAACACTTTAGACTAACCATGGAAATGTAATTTCACTGGAGGGAATATTTAGACGAATCCTGTGTGCACGTATTGGAATCTGATGGACCGCGACCGCACGTACACGAGAGAATTAGGCATCGTCTGAAGAATGCCTTCAAAATTTAGTGTGGAAAAAATGAAACAGAATAAAACACAAATTTTGTAGTGACCAAGTTCATAGGAAAACCAAAGTAAATTAATTATTACATGCTACACATTCCAAAAATATAATGAACATCATCAAATTTTTTTCCTCCTAGTTTGCAGAACGATTATTAAAAGTATATATATATATATATTGTAAAAAGAAAAAAAGTCTAGAAATAAAAGGCCATTGTATCGTACTAGGTATAATAAACTTATTTAATATGTTCTGGAGATGTCTTTTATGGGAGTAGAGGCATTTTTCAAACGAAATACATTTAGCAGTAGGTATATGTCGGTTAATGTCTCTGCAAATTGGTGTTGTTTTTTTTATTTCCGTGGCATTTGCACACTTGAAGTAATGTTATAAAAAATATATTTTTAACTTTAAATAATATATTTTTTTTTTTCATGTCGTTATTACATGTTGTGTGTTATTTTAAACTATTAAATTACATATAAATATCAAGATAAAAAATTAGTTTTGATTAGACGCTACGCATGAAAATAAGTAGCTAAACGATGGAAAACTTATGTATTTTGATATTATTCTTGCAATTGTTCAGATCTCAAATCTCAAAATAATTAAAGGTATTGATGAAAAAATATTGGTTATCAATTTATTTGTTTTTTGAAGGTGAAAGTGTATAAAACAAAATAATAAAATCATTATTGTGTCAAATAAACTGTAATTTATTATATAGTTTTAAACGGAAATCAAAAATAATGCTTCAATAATTTAATTTGTGTAACCTCAATATTGTAACAATTTTATATGATCTTTTACACTACACATTTGAATAGAAATATTTATTATTGTTTTGAAGTCGATAATAGATAATTGTTCTATAATCTAAAAGTGGTGTCAACATTTTTTTTTTCATAATTTCTAAAATAATGCGTTTGTACGTGCCAGGATATATTTTCTTTATTTTAAAATATATCTACGTTTATATTAAGTATAAATGATGTTAGATTTAAAAATTTTTCATTATAGAAATGTCATATTTTGTGTAAAATATGATACTGTTTGAAGTATTTATAAAAAAGAAACAATCGAAATCATAGTGACAGTTTAAATCGTTTTTTCCCGATTTAGAGTTTTTTCAATCGGTTATTGTTATTTATTAACAAAACTGTAATTTACGTAGATCGTATTTTGTAGACGCACGATTGAATTTTAATATTCGTGAGAGGAAAAAATGTTAGTAACGTTAGTTGAAACGGGTGATAGGTCAAAAAATACATATATATATATAAAATACCGAATACTTTTTGTAATATCTATCAACGTGTATTGATATTCGCGTTCGTGACAAACTGTGACTAGTCATTGCGATCGTTCAACCATACTGAAATTCTAATCAGTTATGTTTCTATTCGAATGTGCATAAATGTAGTATTTTTGTCAAATATTTATGGTTGTTCATGCATTGCATATTATTTATTATTAATAAATAATAAATAATTATTATTTAATTAAAAAAAAAATATCAATTTAACCCTTAATTTTTTTCAATTGAAATTAACAGTAAGCTCAGAATATAACATTTTTATTATTATTGGTATTTTATAAAAATATATTACATTATATTTTTTAATTTTATTACAGTTTAATTTATTTTGTCAAGCATTTTAAGATAATTGAATTAAATGAATAATAATCAACTGTAAGTACATTTATGTTATTCTGCTGTTAGATTTGTATTAAATATAAAAAAATAAAATACATTTTGTTACCTTGTACATTATTTTAGGCTTTGTATAGGCGCAGATTTAGAATTTTACTTATTTTAGGTAGGTGATGTTATTTTCTTAAATACCATGAAATCAAAAAGGGGCAGTTATCATCCTTCTCAAAAGAAAATTTGTATGATTAAACCTAGGGATGGGCAAAATTGTTTGAACATCGATTTTTAAAATATCGATATGTTCGATGTATCGGTGAAAAACCATCGGTGTTTAAGAACATCGAAGTTTAAAAACATCGAAAAAAAATGTTTTTCCCTCTAGAGCTGCCATCTGTTGCACACTTTATTATCTGTACAGTGTACTATTATTTTGATTAAATAATAAATTTAAGAGTTAAAATACTATTGTTTAACTTATATTTTTTAAAAACCTGTTAAATACTTATAACCAGGTCTCGTAAGTTCATGCATTTGCATGTTTTCTTTGCTAGATCGGAAAATATACTAATTGAGATAAAAATTCGTTTCACAACAAAGGTAATAAAAATTTAAAGTTTAAAAGAGCATGATTTTGCATGTTTTGTATGTATTGGCATATTTGGCATATAGTTGATTTTTTTTGAGTTATTAGCGCATATTATTTTATGTAAATTCAGCGAAATCGTTTTTTGTGGAAGTCAAAAAAAAATTAAATCAATAAATGTTTGATCGAATGAGTTCAATAAATGTTAATAAACGTCTTATTTACTTTTCCGAACTTAAGTTATAAATTATAACTTAAGTTAAGTAATAAACAATTTTTTATAAAATCTTAGTATTTTATTAATATTTTTAATTTTTAATGACATTAAATTTTATAAATTAAAAGCTGTACCACGAAAACAATGTTATGGTGCACCACTACCACTCTCCTTTTATTGACGTGTCCATTGCAATCTATCTATTTTTGTCACAACGTGTGTTCATTAATTATAATTTTAATAAAATGTAATCGAAGAAAAAATATAACTTTTAAAAATATAAATGGATAATTCTTATTATTTTAAAAAATCTTTGAACGTTTTTTTTTCGTGCATAGTTAAGGACTTTTAATTCATATTTGATCAAATGTTAGTGCATTATTGCATACTTATTTATGCGTTTTTTAGTACATGAACTTACGAGCCCTGATTATCACTGTTTAGTGTATAATGTATAACAATTTTTGTATATTGCATACTATAATAATACAAAAAAAAAAAATTCGAACTTTTCGAACATAAACATCAATGTTTAATCGATTAATCGAAAACAAATCATCGATATTGAAACATCGATATTTCAACTCAAAACATTGATGTTTCTTGCTTATCTCTAATTAAAACTAATATATATAATTTTTAAAGGAACCTAAATTGCTGTTGATAAATTTTTATTTATTAACATTTTTATATATTTATATATTAAATAATAATTTTGTTTAAATTATTGTTTTTTTTTTCAAATTATTCTCATGTTAATAAATCATTTTTTTTAGTTCACACTAAGGAGTACATAGAAATACTAAAGAAATATATTACCTCATCAAATTTGTGATTTTGGGGAATGAGCTGTGGCATACACGTCTCACCTTTACCTAATATTGATCTAATTTTAACATTATTTTACATTTATTATGCTGATTTAATATAATAAAATATTTTGGTTTTAATAAAACAATTCAGAGTATATATTCCATATAAATATGAACTATAATATTTTAGTAGTATATGTAAGTTATTTAACCATTATAAAAATATTAACTCATTTACAATGTACTTGTACAGTTTAAAGTTACATTAGATTATATAACGTGCACTTGCACTGTTAACAATGTGATGATTTGAAATCATTTTTAAATATAACTATAATATTATTTACCTACATAATGCATTGTTCACATTCGACGGTTAAGTATTTATATATAATATTCTATAGTGACCCAAATGCATGTTGCACGGGGCCATAGTGGTCCCATCACGAACTCTCGGTAGATAGAATTCTTGCACGCACTTTGAAAACATAGTAATTTAGTCTTCAATTAAATTAAACATTGAAACATTAATTGAATTTGATAACTTGTTGGTTTATTGAAATACAGTATTAAAATCTAGGTTATATATTAAAACTAGTCAGATAACTGTTTTTAAACTATATGAACCATGCATAGGTACATACTGTCCTATACATAGCCGCATAAATATTTAAGGTTTATAGAATACCTTTTATTAATTGTTGATGCAATTTAATTAATTAAGAAAAATAGTCCAATATGATGATTAGTAAGACAAACAATTTTTTTTTATAAATTTAAAATTTATGATAATGATTTTGAAATCAATAATTATCATATTGGACTAATACATATGAAATGTATATGTTATTTTTGATAGAAGCAATTTATAAAAATAAGGTTTAAAATCTTAGTTATTTATTTTTGTCCGTGTCAAATTAGTAGTATACTGATTAATAGTACTTAATGGTCTATTCAATTTTAATGAGTTATTAAAGGTAATACCGTTTTCAACAAATCGGATAAAGACTATTATATTTTATAAAAATAATATTTTTACTTTAAATAATTATAAAAATTATATTTTTGGTAAATTATTTTATTAAAGAACCGAAAACTATTATTTTTAATTCCTGTTCTATCCGTAGCCAATGTTATATTTTTACATTTAATTTTTATTGTAAACTTTATTACACATTTACAAACTATGTAAATAAATTTACATTAAATTTGTAAAGAAAACAAGATTGTATTATATGATTTTTTTCGGGGTACCGAATATTTATTTACTGTCTTACTTTGTTTTAAACTATTGAAAGCATAATCATTGATCGTTCTATGAGTTTACTATGAGTATTATAGCTCCAGCATTTAATAAACGTATTACACTATGAGAGTTCTATATTATTATACAAACCATTACTTATTATAATATGCATGTAATAAAGTTTATTCGGTTCCCGTGCTTTCATCCTACAATAACTTATCGTGTTAATGAACACAGCTAACGGTTGTATTACACTGCTAGCGTGCTGTGGCACATATTATTTTATATTCCAATCAAGCTTCCGCTATAGTGTGTCATAACCCTCTATGAGTATATAGCATTTGCTTCAAATGTTTGAAATAGAAGTGATAAAAAAAGTTAAGTAAAGATGCGACTCTCAATCTAAATTATTGACTATATTTTATTATGTTTTTTCATAAAGTTTAATTTTTATAAATTTGTTAGTTGACAATAGAATGATTAATATTGGTATTTTCAAAGATTTTCAGTGCAAACGTACTTCTTAAAAGTTTTGCCACAGTAAAAAAAAAAAAAAAAAATATCACTGTATAACCAAAAAACTTTCTTTAAAAAATAGTTATTTATTCTTAACAGCTTAAAACAACTTCGAGAACGGGGAAGAGAGGAAAACAGCATGTGCCCCCCCTTTCAGTTAGGTTATGAAATACTTTTAAGTGTTCAGAGTTGTAGTGACTATAGTGAGATAATAAGATCTACATTACTTCTTTCTACTGTTTTTTAAGTTAGTATATTCTTAAATCCACTTAGGGCATGCTACAATATATTTAACTTTACATACTTGCGTTGAGAATTGTTATATTTTTCCAATGATCGTTGTCTATAGATTATGGTTTGACAGCTCTTTTGAACATAAAGGATAAGAATATACTGTTAGTATTTTGCAATCGTAAATTTTATCCATATAATATTGCACGACATAACGTGACTTCATGGTACATCACGGAAAAAAAGGGTCGCAGGTCAAAAGTATCACAATCACTTCATAATTTATTCCCTAACACATACACACTAGTCAAATGAATGTCGTTGGAATATTATTATTGTTGTGTACCTATGTTATGAGAAGTGGATGTATTATATATTTTGAGTTTAGGAAGTTAAAGAGCTCATAACGAGTGGCCGTGGCTTATTGCAATCTTAAAAACATAAAAATATAACATAATAGCATGTTATAATCAGCATATATCTGAAGTAACTATTGAAATATTCAATAATTTATTTTGTATGTATATAACACACGTATGTAGATATGATATATATTTGAAAAACAGATCTGACATAAATTACACACATACACAAACATTATGAACTCTTGCCACAAAATAACGTCCCATGAATATATCTAAAATCAACTGCGAAAAAAAAAAAAAAGGTAAAATTGATCTTGTTGTATTGTAGAATTTATATGGTATAAAAAAACGGATAAAATATTTTACGGATGCAGGCTATTTATAATACCTAGGTACTGAAAAACATGATTTCGTAACTTGAGGGTTATGCCTAATAACAACAGTTACAATATGAATTATAATAATCACATCAATAGTTTATCATGGCATTCAAATGTAAATACACTCGCCTCGACGACCTATCCGTTTTCAAATATTTCAACTGAAACCTCTGTCCGGCCGGTCTCTGTTCAACCCGTTACTCTGTTGTTCTTGTTAAATTTGTTTTAGTACCACGCATTCGTGGTATTACCGTACTCTCCATACATTTGATACACGCATAAACTCCTCGGATAACAGATACACGTACGGAACACAATCTTATGAGTGCATAATGTGAATATGCACTAGTGTTAAATTATCAATGCATACAGTAAATCACGGAGACCTGTTGTAAAGCACCGGTAAGGCTCGCGCAGCCGTTGATCGAGGACGGCACGCGATCTAACTTGCATTGTCTATCGGCTATTAGTACGTAGCACACACAGGCGAAACTCACCGGGTTTTTGTAATAATGATCGAGTTCCGGAAAACGCCCTTAGGCGGACGATTGTCGGGGAAAACGATATGCGATACAAATAATTACTGATGACCTACACCAAAGATTGTTACGGGGATGGTGGGGGACGCACGGTGACGGTGATAAGTTTCACGTACCAATAGCCCCGTTGATGTATAGAGCATAACATAACAACTACCTATGTCGCCATATACAGGACAGTTCGCCAATAATATGGTGATTTTTTTTATAATTAAAATACTATGCATCGTAGACAGGGCCGTCCCAAAGGGGGTCTTGGAGGTGTATCACCCCCTCCCACCAACGAAAACACCAGTCGGCAGTCGGATTTGTTTCATTATAGCCTAGGAGGAACTAATTTTACTTACGGGAAACATACTACATATTTCGTAATACAGCGTATACACGAATACAATTTATATATCTACTTATTATACAATACAAAATATTATTATATAGTATGTAAATTAATTAGAAAGTCAGTAGTTATTACTCCTAATATAATGCAGCTATTTTTGAAATTTTTCAAACATTTTTTTTTTTGGCGATTTTGAATTTTGGATTTTTTTTTACCATGGTAAAAGATGGGCTATAAGTTACATATGATGTTGAAAAAGCGGAACTTCAATATCTGGATTATATTAGAAGTAATGACTACTGACTTTCCAATTAATTAAAATACTGTATATATATATAATTAAATTGTTAATTTTAAGAACGTGCGATACTGAAACATATATACATGTTAAAAATTAAAAATACGATTACATAAAGTTAATTATATTACATTCATTGAGTAAACAAATTGTAGTCTGCATTTTTCATATTATTCACCCCCCTCCTCCTTTGATTTTCATCTTCGGGATGGCTCTAGTCGTGGACGATTATAAATTACATATATTCGATGCGTTTTACATAATGCACTGCTGTGTCCCAACTGCTAATTTGATTAAAGCGATTTATTCAATGTGCTGTACTGATCTATACTCATGGCTTGAGTTATTACTAGAAAGATCAATCTATTTTGAAAATATCGTCCATATTGTACCATATTTTCGTAAATAAAACCGATATTCGAATTCTAAAGTTTAATTACTTGAGTTCGCAGGGGTACTGAGTTCTCATGTGTCATTAGTTATTATAATTTTATTCATAATTAAGTTGAGTATCGTTGTATTAAAAAATGTACAATCTTTATAATTCGTGATTGCAGTATGGAGGTAGACGACGGTGTAAGATGCTTTTAATTTTTCAATTATCCTTGACTTGATGCATTTGTCAGATAAATTAATGTATACCTTAGGAAACCATTATTCCAACTATATTAATTCTTAAATCATTTATGTCACAGCATTGAGTGGATAAAAAATTTAAAAATCAGTTAAAATGTAATTTTATAATTATTGTACCTTCATTATTTTTAATTCAAATTCGCTGTCATAGTTTCGAAAATGTTTATGATTTTTAACTATATATTACCATTCTAGTCGTACAGTGGCGGTCACAGGGAGGGGTTTTGGCACTTCACCCACCCCTCTACCGAAATTAATATATGATTAATTTCAAATACTTCGGCTAACCATATGCACCTTAAAAAAAAATTAATTTATCAAACGACGATTAAAATTTGCTAGAAAATATACTTGCAAATTTTTTAGTTTTAAAAGTGTATCTGCAATAATTTGTAATTTTCCGAAGTTCTAAAAGGTATTGGTACTTTCAGATCAAAAGTTTGAAATTATATAGTGACAATACTTCGTAAAAATAATGGGTTTAGTTCCTTTTGCCGTCGTTCATTTCGCCGTTATCCTTATTTTTTTTTTTTTCGTAAAACGTTTTGGTCGGCTACACAATTTTGAAATTTTGACATATTCCTCCTCGTACATTAATCTTACTCGTGTGCATAAATCTGAAAAATCTGCCGTCAAAATTTTTAAAAATAGGCGTTTGAATTTGAAATGTTGATAAAAATCACGAAATCTACCAATTTTTGGTAGTTAAAAGCTGATAAACATTTTAATATGTTATCTTAAGACTTGAAAATATAATATAATGTACTAAAGAAGTTGCTCTTTCTGGTGAACCAAAAAAGTATACCGGAGCAGCGCAAAAAATGTTATAAGCGTTAGAAAATTATATTTTGATGAAATCGCGTGTTTACGCCATTATTAGGAAAACTGTTGAGGAATTAAAAAAAAAAATGACTTATCTAGTTTCTAATGAACTAATTCGACAAAATTTGTTATCGAAAACCATCCTTAAAGTTGTTGATATGACATTAAATATTTCAAAAACACCGAAGCGGATGAATTTGATTTTATAATTGTTATAACTTATAAAAGTACAATAAATAGTTAGTTCAAAATAACAGTAATTATACATATTTTTTCAAAACCCATCACGAAATTTTTTCTTGCGTCCGTCCCTGTAGTCATTTATGGAATGCCTTTAGGTACATTATTTGTAATATTTAATAGGTGTTAGTTCTCAATAAAATATGATCTTAATTCGTTGCATAATCTATAATATGATTGTGCTGAGTACAATATACTCGTACGTTTCAGTGTCATAGACAGGAATGATTTAAACACTAATATTTGCCTTGTTGTTCCTATACGCTTATAAGTATACCAACATTTTTGAGAATAAAATAAAATTGAATAAATTGTTTTATATGTCTGCAGTCTTATTTTATTGTTGTTTCAATACATTAATGAGTTTGTTGACATTTTCAAGTGAATAATAGTTTTATCTTAAATATGTACTTAATTAATTTAAATATGCGTGATTTTAAATTTTCAACGAAATATTAGTTCAAAAATATACTTCATATGTTATTTTTATACAAACACAAAAAATGAGTAAACTTTTGATTATCTACTCGTAGAATAGAGTGACGCGGCAACTATGGAAAAGCGAATTCGATGGTTAATCCGCCAAATACAAAAATACTGTGATTATTATATTATTAAAAAATATAATTACATATATTATGTGATAATTAATAATATTTAAAGAAAATTAGATTAGTATTCATTAAATGTTTGTTTACACATTTATTTTACATTAATATAAAAATCAGTTTTCTTTTTGTTTCATAATACTTCTTCATTACTTGTGGTTACCTGTAAAAAATTAGAAATATTATTAATATGAGACGATTAAAGTTCTGGTAAGAACAATATATGATAACTATATTTAATCTTATATTCACATTATAATTTTTACTTAAATAACATTAAAAAAAAAAAAAATTAAAATTAGTAAATGGATAATACTAGTAAATATATGAATAAATAAACAAATAGTTTCTAGGAATAAATAAATAATTAGTCTGGCGTATTTGTAAAGTACGGCCAGTGTAGAATTAAAAATTAATCATCTGGTATATGCAAAGTTAATAATTTATTTATTTATTTATATAAAATAAATACGTATATTATATATATAAAGTTATGAGTATTAATGGTTTGGGTATTTGATGAAGTGAGAGGAAACAAAAGCAGTAAGAGTGGTTATGAAAATAAACGTTGAAGGGAAAAGAGGAAGAGGAACATCAAAAAAGAGTTGGTTAGATACGATTGATAATGATATGAGCAGTACCGAAGCAAGGTTTTGCGGGGCCCGGGGAAAATAAAAATGTGGGGCCCTCATTCGTATCATTACATCACCTTTCTATATTAATTATAGATTTAATTCAAAATATAAATTTGTCCATCGATTTTTAAACAAACAATTTCTGTACAATAGTAAGGTATTATATTATTTGCATAAAAAATAAACTGATCATCTTAATCATTATTATAAAAACTCAAAATACGAATATTACTTTTAATAGGTAAGTAATAACTTTAATTTATAAAAGAAGTATAAAAAAAAATATATGTACTGAACAATTGATAATATTTTAAATACAGAATACATTGTTAAAATAAAATATTGTCAATTATGAATTATAATTCTTTAATTTTTCTAGTTTTTTTGGATGCAAAGTCACTTATAATATCTTCATAATTTAGTTGTTTTGAAAGTTCTTTTTCTATACAAATTGTAGCAAGTCCAGTAAGTCTTTGTTGTGACATGGTACTTCGTAATTATGTTTTAGTAAGTTTTAATTTAGAAAATGTTCTCTCTGCTCCAGCTGACGTAATAGGAATTGTTAACATAATTCGAAATGTAATATTCAAGTTGGGAAATGTGTTAATTTTTTTATTTCAGATAGTACTTGAAGTGGTGTAGTATTTGTGTCAATTAAATGGCGGAAAATTAATATTTCTTCATATAAATCATAACCATTTATATCTTTTTTGTCATTCTCTGAAAAACGTATTTCCAAATCTTTGTAGAAATTAAAACTTCTAAATCAAGGACATGACAAAGTTTCTCAACATCATACAAAAATCTAAAAACTTCATTAAATGTATTTATTTGATCGAATTGAATTTATTTATATTTTTTGTAGAAAGTAGCCAAGTATTAGTATTAATACTATATATATAGTATTAGTATTAATACTATATATATATATATATAAGTGATAAGTGGCTACATCAAATGTGAATTTGTGATAAACCGATAAAATAGTTAAAAATGTTGAGCATTTTAGTTTTAACAAACATATTTTTAACGTATCTAACGAAAATAATTTGGTAGAAATTAAGTAAAATTGTTTGTGATACTTGAGTATTTTGAGTAATATATTGTGAGTATGCCTTAGTTAAATTTTTTTTTTTTATTTCATTCAGGTGGGTAAACAAAAAATGACGAGGCCCCAAAATCGCAAGGCCCGTGGCACGTGCACCGTTCACCTCGACGCTTGCACCGGCACTGGATATGAGAGCTGTTGGTTGGGTCTGACCCTAAATAGTTGGGAAAAAGGCAAAGAAAAAGAAGAAGAATTTACGAGTATTAAATTATCGAACTATAAATGTAAATATGCTGTTCAAATCGACAGAATATGCCCAAAAATATGCAGTTATTTTTTTTTTTTGTAAAAATGCTTAAAACATATAATAATTATAGAAATAAAAAGCTCAAAAATATATAGGATATAGGTACATAAGAAAAATTATTTTTAAACAAATCTTTTGTGTAATCTAATAATAATAAAAAACATTAAGATTATATCAATTAGTTTTACGATAAAAATTATTATTCGTACCTACGAATGTTGGTTATTGTATTTTTGTAGACTTCATTAAAATAACCTTTACGCAGAGTGGACTCGTATTGTATTTTTTTTAGAAAATGTCTGAAATTACTGTTGCTTAATTTATTTAATGGGGAATTGGCGGACAGCAATGGTTTACATAAGTCATAGTTAAATATGTTTTTTTTTTTGAGTATATTGAAATAAATTCTAACTGTTGTGAGATACTATTAATCCGATCTTGTTGACGCTTCACTGCTTTTTTATGTTTTTATGGTTCAAGTGTTGTAAGACAATAAATTGGCCATCAATTTCTACTTTTGTTTCACACAGCTTATAATATAAAATAATTCTATTAGTAGAAAATATATTTTCTTCTAATTCGGTTATATTTATATTGATTTATTTTGGATATTTTTAAACACGTGAAATAAAACAATTTGATTATAAAAAAACTGACATATATACTAAGTTAATAAGAAATAATGTAAATGTGATATGCAACCATTTAACCGTGATTAATAAATGAACACGTACTGATTTTCATTTTGTCGTACAATTTTTAGTCTAAATGTCATTATGTTTTATCACAATCATATAATTATTGATATCGTTGGTAATAAGGTCGATTACTTATCGTCGATCGATAAAAAAGTTTGTAAAATTATACATGTACTTAAAATATATTTATCAAAGATGATTTATTTTAAGAAATATTTTTGTATATTTTTCAAATACCCACTTTGTATTTTTATTTAAATAAAAATAAAAATGTGTAATATACAAAAATATGCTAAAAATTACTTAAATACACATTTTTCCTAAAATACGAAAAAATAATCAAAAATAGGCTAATTCAAACTTAGTTTTTAACTTTACCGTTTTATAAAATAAATTGTTAGTTTACCAACAACAATCTATGACTACTACAAAAAAAAAAAAAACTATGCAAATGCAATAAATTCCGAATCCTAGTTAGCTCTATTAAGTATTTTATAGTCATTTCATAGTTATTTTTGAATAAAAAATATATTGGTTTCAATTATTTGAACAATTGATATTACACTTATCATAACCATCAAATAATTTTAAAAATTTTAATACATCAACAGTTTACTAATCAGCTCATAATTATAAAATATAATAATAATTTATATAAAGACATGATATTCATAACTTCTGTGTATCAACATAATATGGATATTTAATATCTAATGAAAGATATACACTTCACAGATAATAATATTATATATTATATCATAGGTGTTTTTAGGTCAATAAAGAATAATGTGTCAATTTTACGTTCACATTACAGTTATACATAAGGATAAATAAGTAATATCGTTGAAACACCGTTCACCGATGGATGTGTTAACAAGATACACAATCAGTAGTTAAGTATTAAGTACTTTTAGTAAACGTATAATATTTATAACTATTATATCCGGTGTCGTTAGAATGCTGGACATTTATACGCATCGATAATTATAATTAGGTAGATAGATATGTATCTGTATAAACTATGTATTCTCGATTTTAATAAACTGAAAATAGGTAGCGATAGTTGTTTGAAAACTCGTGATTATCGATGTTTAAGATTGTTGCTGATACGGTGAAATAGGCACACACTCCATTGAAAGAATTTAATTAAAATATCATTATTGGAGTTTGCACACATATTTACATTTAATGCACGTCCTGATCGTTCCATAATGACGCGATGTATAATATATACCTATGTACATGGTATATTTATAAATATTTACTATAGATACCCGTTTTTCTAATTACGCTATTTTCTAATGTTTTGTCCATACTTTAAACTGCAATATGAAATGTCAGAAGTTTTCTTATTCGTTTTTTTAAGATAACGTTTGATGTGCTTGTCTAAGTAGAATAATTTCAACAGTTTTGAGGTTGAAAAAACGATTTAATATTTTTATTTATTTACTTCCCGTAATAAGTGGTAAATATTAAATAATATTTTAAATGATTCCTGTCATCGGCAATATTTATGTATTTGTATAATGATGAATACTTAGACGGCACATTACCAAGAGCGTTATAAGTATTATAATAATATATATTATACATGCATTGGCTGGTTTTTTTTTTTTTTTTTTGGTTTCACATTTCAGTACCTACTAATTAAAATAATATTGTGGTTATTTAGTTTTATACGTGAAAACTAATTAAAAAAAAAAAACAGTTCCATATACAATTGTTTAGGATAACAAAATATATGGAGCATGTTATGAACACATAATACACTTAAAAGATAATACAAATTGTTCTCTTGTTTAATAAAATAGTTCAAAAAATAATATAATTTTATGCGTTATTTTATTAATTATGCAAATTAAAATACTTGTGTTACTATGTAATTACACTGTTATTAAATATAATTTAATTGAAATTAGTTTCAAATATGTCTACTTGTAGGTAGAATTTTAAATAACGATTTTTAGAAATTATTTAAGTGTATTATTTTTATTATTTATATTTACATTTTTTGTAAACACAATTTATAATATAGTGTTATAGTACATAAAGTATTATAAGAACATAAAAAGGAAGAAAAAAATTTTAATATTTTGTTCTTTTTAACGATTTGGTAAAACGTATGCTTATTGATGTTATGTTTATCCATGGGAGAATAATGAAAATCATTTTGAGCATAATTTACTATACGGATACTATATTAATTATAAATAAATATATTACATTAAATAATTGACATAAATAATATGTGTCATGTGCAAAGTTTAAGTTTAAAATATCTAAATATTATAACTAATGAACCTAGAAATAATGACTAAATAATTAATTAAAAATAAATGAACTTTGTTAGTTCATTTAAGTATTATTTTATCCTTAGAGAATTATAATTTAGAATACATTCTATAACTCCAAAATGGTATTATTATTAATTTAAATTGCATACTTTAGGATATCAGCACAATACTGGTTGTTTCCGTTCGTTATAAACAAATTATGGTAAAATTATTTTTAGGATTTATAATTATGTTGCTCTATGGTTTAAATTAGGATTACATAAACTATTATAATATAAAAAAAAAAACAGGTATGAGTAGGGTACAAACACTAAGTGTTACAGTTAGAATCTTTTCTTGCATCGTTTCATTATAAGTAAGTCTTTATTATTAATGTCGACACAATCCTTTACATCATAAACTATAACACATACATAATACATACTGTATTAGTTATTGAATTTGAATTTTAAATACATATCTATATGGCTCATTTTACCGTTTTAATATTTATATGAATTTATTTTTTATATTTACATTGAATTTGATAATCTTAGAAACATAATTTTTACTAAAATAATTTGAAGAACTTCTAAAAGATAGAATTTGATTTTTTTCGGTATCTTCGATTGTAAAATTTAAATAATTTCAAAGTTTTGTTAAGTTATAAGGAAATAAAAAATAAATAAAAATACAGTGATATGTTTAATGAATTACTGCGGAACCCCAATAATTCGAACCTCTATAAGTCGAATTTTCGATAACTTGAAGAAATTCCTTGGCCCCTGCTTATACAATACATGATATGTGATTCGAATTTCGCTTTTATTTTAAGTTTTATCAAAGGCCGATAAAATTCATAATTTTAATTAATAGTATTTATGTTCTTTTAGAATATATAATTATTTAGATCAACATAATATCCAGCAGATTTTCAAAAATTGCAGTTTTATAAAAAATCGTACGTATCTAAATCATGTAGTTTTATTTGGTTATGAATTATAACTGTGTTCAAAATAAAAGTAATGAATATTGCCAAGTGGAACATTGCAAGATAACGATAATGATGATGACTAAATAATTATCATCTGAGTTATTTTTATAAGTAAAGTATAAGTAAGAAGTTATAGTGACCCTAACGGTCCAACCAATAAAATAATAATTTTATTGTAATGTATTTGTATATATGATTGATGGAAATAATAATGTTAAGGTTTCGCAAACTTCGTTTTAAATTAAAAACGTGGATGATATTTTTTAATAAGATACATATTTCAAATGGATATTGGTTACAAATTACTATGCAAAAGAAAATGTGTAAATACGTCGTAAGATGGTCTATAACTAAAACCAAAAATCTATAGCAGTACATGCATTATTAATAGCTTTGTTAAATGCATGTAATGGGTTATAGATACATTAAGCTTATACCACTAAAACTTAGCTCCTGCAATGAATGTAATATACCAAAATATTATAACATCGATCACCGCTTTCAAATCTTATTGTTGATTCATGATGAATTAGACGCATGAGCGTCACGTCTAATACATGTACGAGTATGTGCATTACGTAATGTACATTTATTGCGATAAAATAAATTGTAACGGTATGGTATCATTTTTTCCATGTACTTCAGCTATTGATGAGTGTTCGACGTTGTCGGTTGTTTTGTATCTACTGTTCGAATTGTGGCGGATATAGCGTGTTTAATTAAAAAAGTCGCTTTTCGAAGATAATAAGAAAAATTCGTTATTTTTGATTTTTATTAACTACCCATATAGACTAAGTATTTAATAGAAAATACTTACCTACTACAATTATTATATGTATACATACACGCACAAGTTTTTTCGTAATAAAAGTGGCTTTTGATCTATATTTTTATTATTTTACATTTTATAAGATGAATTAAATTTTTTTTTAGAATATAGACCATATTTATTAATAATGGTATTATCAATTTACATTTTTCAAATTATTGAGTATTATATTTATGTGATGATAGTTTCTAATATATTAATATTAATTACTATATACTTATTATTATAATTTATTAATATAACAATGATGTTTAGTAATTGAATATTTAATTTAACTAATAATTAACTACTAAGCGATTAATTTAATTTTTATAAATTGAATAAACAAATGGTAAGGATATTTCTTCTTAATTTTCATTTCTTATGAAGTTATGGATTGTGCAAATATATAAATATATAGTATCCGTGAAAGTATTCATATATTTATTTGTGTTATTTTTAGAAATTTTATTTAGTTTTGCATTTTACGATTTTTTAAATAGTAATTATAAAGCAGAATATATTTTAAATAATAGTTTACTTCCTTGTTTGTTTTTCTTTTTAATAAATATTTTTTTTAAATTAATTAACTTAATCTTATTTTTATTACAAAACCAAATTTTGAAATTTTAGACTAAATTATAAATTATGAAATTAGGTTAATATAAACCTGAAACTAGTCATATATTAATGAATATAGTATACTATACTCAAAGTGTAAACATATTACCATGAAAGAAAAATAGTGGCTGCTTCAAGGTCCTTGAACTTTATTATCAAAATTGAATACTGTTAATTATTTTAATTTAATTAAAAGAACTCATTTGAAATACTGTTAGGTTTGAAATGTACCAGTAATTTTTAGAAAAACAAAGATGTAGGACAATGAAATCACTAGACTTGTAATATCAATACATCATTGACAGGCTATGAAAATTACTCTCTTAAATTTTACATATTTTGACAATATTAATTTGTCGTTGACAAGAGAGTATGTTAAAAAATGTGTACTTTTCTTTTCAAATAAAGCGTATTAGTAACAGTTATATACTTGACAGTTTTGCGACGGATCATTTTTACTTTCTAGAAAATAAAATACTGTTGTATGTATTAAACCGTTCTGAAGTTATTAAGGTCGTATAGCATCCGTAAATATTATAATTGGGTAATAGATAAAACAATATTTGTCTTAAGTAAAAACAATACAGCTATAAGTCTACATAAGCTTATGAATTTACGTTCAAATGGCTGGTAAATTATTATTATAAGAACGGGGTTAATTATTACTAATGTAAATATTCAAAAAAAAAAAAATAACAGCAAATTCCATATACTGTCAGCGAAGCGTAAAATGAGCGTTTTTATAATATCTACTGTTGATGGCGATACGCTCTAATGACAATTACTAGATAAATTTGACCGTTAGTGTGCATTTGGTTTTTGGATTTTTGTCTTTAGATATAATGTGTCTTTATGTATTTATGTATATATATATATAGAAGGGCATAAAATATATTTTTTTCAATCATTACTGTTGATAGATTTTCATTACAAAAACAAGGCCTCCTATTCTTAATTAATAAAAGTATTAATGTATTGATTAAAATTTATAAACTTAAAATAAATGTAAGTTAATATTTAAATATTTTACTAATACAAATCAATTTAAAATGAATACATTTCATTGATTAACAGGGGCGCAATTTCAATGAAAAAACTGAGGGTGCTAAAGCCCTTTTATCTTTTTTATGTTCCTTAATAGTTATAGATACCGTACACTGCAAACCGTACAATTTAATAGTTACTAAAATATTTAGTAAATATAAGAATGTTTCTAAATTTAAGTTGTTCACTTTAATTTTATATTTTTATTGCGCGTATAACGAATTACCTATCTGTAAACACAAATGTTTTATCACATGATCACTTTTAGATTCTGATTGAAGCGAAGAATATTATGGTTTTATAATGATGTTTATATTTTATTTGTTCAATACTTTTTCGGATAGAAATACTGGTCCAAAAGAAGTTTTTTTGCTTTTTAAGACTTTTTTAGATTTTAAATTGACATGCGGTGGTATCTTAGATAGGTCATTTTTTTAAATCATAATAGTTTTCCTGGGCGTGAGGAAAAACCTGTCTTGAAATGGTAAAAATACGCTGTAAATAAGACTTTCACATTTCAAATTTTAGTTATTTAGTCATAATTCAAAAAGTAATATGGCTAGAAACTTGAAACGTTTACCCTATAGCAAAAATATTTTTTTTTTCGTATTGCGAAATATTTTTGTATTGTATAAAAATTTATATATTTATACTAAAAAACTCAAAAATTATTATGTTTTCCTATACATAATGAGTAATGAGTATTTAAATGTAAATTTACATAAACACATTTGGGAGTGCTAATTTCGGAAATGGGGGTGCTAAGCACACCCAAGCCCCCTAAATTGCACTTATGTTGATTAGAGTGAGATCAGTGGAATGCTTGTTATCAGCTTTTTCCGGAGGAAAAACACCTAGACCATACCATTTTTGGTCGATGGCTTTTTCATGTGCTTCATCATGACATGGTTTTTCATTAAATCATGACAATACAGCTGCCAGTTACTTATGTATAATATTCCGATTTTGATGGCATATTTACTTTTAAATATAAATAATCTTTAATTGTGTTATGTAGCAAGGAGGAACGACCAGAAGTTTTTAATACGCTATAGTATGAAACTAGCTTTTCCACATATGCAGAGTGGGGTTTAGCAGATAAAAGTTTTATCCGAAAAAAAACATTTACATATAAGTTTAGTATAGTTATTATGATTTATACTTCAAATTTATAAATTTAAATATAAAAAAAAATTGGAAATTATAAATATTAAATCAATATACCATATAGTTAGTAATAAACTTAATGGTTTCCAAGTTTTATTTTTTAATAAAAATTTTAATAATTGTACATTTTTTTCAACTGAAAGTTGTAGTATGTTTGATGCTTCTCTGTAGCTAGTGACTAAACAAATTATTACTCATATTTGGACAACTCATATTGTGACATATTTTAAGTTCAATATATATTACTTCATTGCTAATGCGTTCAAATGATTTGAACACCATTCATCAACAACAAGTCAGTCAACTAAATTTTTTTAAAATGTTCCAATTTATCATGTCGCAAGACATAAAAATAACGGATATCAAAAACAAGTAAGCGATGAGACTTTCTTCAAGATTTTTCTTTATTTTTTTCAAATAACTGAATGCCTTATCATATAATTTTTAAATCATTATTTTCTGATTTAACATAAATTTCATTATCTTAATACTTTCCCATCTATCAAACAAAGGCAATTCTTATAGGTTTTTAAAAGCTTTTATTAATTAATTTTTTCTTTCAGCTATATCGCATAAAAAAATATCATCTGATTGGATTTGTTTCTATAAACGGGAAAAACGTAACTTAAGTCAATAAAAATCATAACAGTTTTAATTTATTGACGTCAATTAAGTATTTTAAGAAACCTTTAGCCTTTTATTTAAAGTAATTTTCTTAACTTAACGATTTTCCAATTTCTTAATATGGTCAGTTGTAAACAGTAAGTAAACTTTATCCAACTAATATCAAAATATTTTGGAAGTTTATACTTACATAGTTTATTTTCATCTAAAGCAATTTGTTTTAATTTATTAGTTCTATGTCCTGATTGGTGAAAATCGAATGAAATCGAAGAGTAAATTTGAATAAGTTTATTTAATTCACCTATTTCAAAAGTTTGTTTTCCCAAGCTTGTGTGAACTAACTACTCAACAAATTTTGATAAACAAATCTGTATTATCAAACATTGCATTTCATTTTGGTTTTAAAATAGATCATAAACTATTTTCTTTGTCAACAGAAATGATTCATCAGATCATCTAGATTCATCAGTAACAATAGATTAAATAAAAGGTAAAACATTTTTCCAATTAACAAATTGTTCAACAGAACTTTTTATGGCTAAAAAAATGTTTATTACATTCATGTTGAAATTTCAAATTATTGCTATTTATTTAGAAAATTAAAACATTATAAAGTTTGGAACACATATTTGTAATACTGGGCGCATTTTTCGATTTTCAAGGTACACATTTTGTGTCGGGAAACATACTATTTTAAGCCCTGATATATATAGTTAAATCCTTATCATGGGTTGCTATAAATGAATTAAGACTAATGGAAATATTAAAATAGGGAGTATATATAATTATATATACCTGTTTAAAAATCGAAAAACAGTGTAAAGATTGTGTACACGATAAGTAAAATTGAAAGGACAAATATATTTGTCTGCAGAAACTATGGAACTCCTTTACAACTATTATATGACAATTTAGGAATGCACAGTAAGTGTTTTTGAAGTCTTAACGATTTTTATCATTCAACCACTCATAAAAAACTATTTTATTTCGTTTGTACGATAATTATACTTATACAATTGTTGTATAACATCTAATACGATATTGATTCAATGGAAAAGACAATGATATTGATCTGTGATAATCTATGGTAACATGTTAGTTGTTGCAACTTTTGTTAATGGATCATTCTAATAATATTATTGTGTTAAATATTTTGATTAATAAATAAAATAATTCACAACTGAGTTTACATTATATTTTATGTCCAATTATTTTAAATAGTTTTATTCGAAAAATATATTGTAGTGAACTTTATTACACGACAACCAACTCAAAAACCATTTACATACATCCTGAGCACATAAAAATGTTATAAAACAGAATATTTTTAATTAAATATTAAACTTCACATAATAAATTTTATCACACATATGAGTACTACCCAGTAGTATGAGTATACACTCATACTTTAATTTTTCATAAAATAACTAAGTATGTTGAACTTATTTTAAATAATTTATGGTAATTTTTAATAATTTATTTATCAATATAGTTTAATATCTGTTATTTAATATTAATATTATTTGTTAGTTATTTTTTTTTAAAAATTATAATTTAAGAAAATTATATTAGATTCTTATGCATGTACAAGTACAGCTAATTAATAAATATATGAATTACTTGTACTTAATTAAAATCTAATAAATTACATGTAAGCAAATTTTATACGCATTTAATAACAGTATGCGAACTCAATGGTATATTTGTACGACGTATAAAAATTATACCTTCCATCTTCTTTTATGGATCATATCGAGAGTCAAGGCAATTAATTTAGCATATCGATTCTTGATTGTGAATTTGCATAAATTCAACTTTGAACACGTCCATATATTTGTAACCATTAAATCGAAACAATCAACGTGTACAATTAAACGGTTCACATAAAAAATATATTAACAAATAATTCACTGCGGAAATAGTCGAAGAGCAAATATTGTGTTAATGATTATTATTACTCAGTTTCTGATACTTAAACACGTTATCGAAGTTGACTGTATGGTTCAATATATTAAAGTATACTTTAAAATTTTCTTACAATCGAGTCATGACATTTTTCCAAAATGTTTACAGCTTATCCTATAAAGCCATCAAAATACGCTACTATTTTTCATATTGTTCAAATTTTGCAGTTCAGTGATGAGCGATCTTTAATTTCAAATTGTAATTATTATAATTTTAAAATAACTAGTTCAACAATTAAATAGATCATACAATTATTCGTGTGAATTTATTGAAATACCGAATGAAGATAATTTTTAGTATAGTTTTATGTGGTCAACGTTCAATTACGAAATACACTATCTTCTGTTCATATAGATATTGAGATCACGAATAAAATACGCGTGTATAATTACAAAATAAAATGCATCTTTAAACGTTGATTTTGCGTCATGAAACGTCAGAATTCCCAATAATTTAAACGCAATTCTTAGAAAATATTTTTTTAAGAAAACAATCGATAAATGAGTAGGATCGATACGGTGCGAATTGATTCTTTTATTAAATTCCTATACATCAGTTAGGCGCGTATATACATTATATTACAATATTTCAATACTGCTGGGTCGATATTACACGTAAATAGTTAAACAACACGCATAACGGTGCTGGGTGAAAAATCGTGGCCACACGGAAATCGTGCATCTACGAAGTCACATGCGATAAATCGCATAAGAATGAAAAAGATAGCGCTGAAAAAAAAAAAAATAATAAACAGAGACGGAGGCGAAGAAGAATATTATTATTATTATTATAAAAATCTGTCGCGTGTATATTTCAGCTCGCGTACTCGTTCACGCGTTAATTTGCCAATCTATTTTGTGAATAGACTATATCATTATTATTATTATTATTATCATCATTATTGCTATACGAGAATAATATGATAAAATTCGTATGCATACATCTTGTTAACGATCCGGTTAGGACCGCAAACGTGCTCGCAGCTCGTATGTACGTCGTGTTGGCTCGCGTCATATTTTCAAATAGATTGTGCAGCGTTCCACGGCCTACTTCCACCACCCACGTAAACACATGAACGCAGGACTTTGACAATGTACTTTTGTACGGGACGGGCTTTTATGCAATGTGCGTACACAACGTGTCCGATGACGTGCTTTATTGTTGACAGCGAAATAAAACTTACAACGTCTACGTGCCGTCATTGATAGTATAATATGTTTATTATCCGACCATCGTATAAAATTGTATTATTATATGTCATGATATTTTGACGTTTCTTAAGAATATTTCCTATGTACCTTTGAAAAAAATGTTTTGATTAAAATAATTTTTAAAATAACAGTACTTTGGAAAGTACATTAATCTATAGTTATATTAGTTAGACGTCTAATACATTATTTTTTTATGTAGTCAAAGGAATTGTTATGAATTGTCCATTGGATTACAATAAACAAACACTCATATAGGAACACCTTTCATTTTATTTTTATTTGAACAATTTAAGCATTTAGAAAACAATTAAGCAATGCACTCGCAATAAGTATATAATATCAAACTCTCAAGAAAACTAGTATTGAATATAGATATTATAAAATAGGAAACGATATTTCCAAGACTACCGCTTACTCAAATGTACGTAGATTTGTGACTATCTTAAATTAGGTTATAATTTAAAATTTAAAATTTTACTATCTTAAGTTTAATTTTTAGTTTTCCTTTATTAGGAGTAAACAATTAGCATGTTTCATCATATTATAATTATTGTTGAAACACAGTTGTTGTAGGGTTAAACAGAATTTTTAACTAAATAGTCTTAATCCCACATTTTATTAGGTACTATAAACAGTAGGTTTTAAATGTCTTTATGACTTTCATATATTTGGGTTCAATCAACCGTAGTCTCATCAAAGAGATATTTTTTATTGTTCATTGTAATTTTACTATCATATATTATATTACATATTTGACATTTACGTATTCTTAACAAATATTAGAGTGGATGTTTTTTTTAAAATAATTTTGAATATATATTTCATAGAGAATTAATATTTATATATTTTATATTTTATGCTATATGTTTTGTTTCAAATGTTTGAATAGTCTGTAGTTGTCAATATCTTTGATACGTCACTCACGATGTACATATATACAAATATTAATATGATATTCACAAAGATTATTTATGTTTTTTACATTGCATATCAAAGATTTTTACTGCACGATTTCTTTTTGAAATCAATATGCATTTCTTCTTCGTGAATCAATGCAAATATATACAGTGCTCATAAATGCATAGTGCAGTATATTTCATAATACTATAGTAGAATTTATTAAATAAGTACATATTATTTCACATTTTGTAAAAGGAGAGGGAACCCACCACATTATAATTCCTTGAAAAGCAATATGGATCAAGTAGAAAAAGGTTTAAAAGTTACAGCAACAGATATACTCGGAAATGTCACTGCTGGTAGGAGAAGTTTCATGGCTTCACAGGTCGTCAGTAAGCGAAATCCGTGGAAAAATATTGGGTCATGAAACGTTAGGTCTATGCTAAATACTAGCAAATTAGAAATTATTAAACTAGAAATTAAAATATTGGCCATAAACATACTAGAGGTGAGCGAAGTTATGAAATTGGCCAGAAAATTGTGATTTCTGATCAGACATCTACCACGTTATTTATTCTAGTAATGAAAAACCAGAAAGGACTGGTGTAGGATTTATTATAAGTAAAAAATGGGGCCACGAAATAGTGAACAAAATAGCATATAAAGTTTGGTTTGTATTAATTAAGCTTAGAGCTAAACCAAATGATATTGTACTAATTCAAGTGTACTTCCACACATCAGATGCAGAAGATAATGCTATAGAAAAGGTCTATTCTGGCCTAGAAGAGCTTTACAAACCAGCAAAAATAGTAGATAATTAAATAATAATGGGAGATTGGAATGCGATAGTAGGAGAAGGTGCAGAAAATCAAGAAGTAGGAGTATTTGGACAAGGAATTATAAACTAAAGAGGACACTGTCTTATTGACTTCTGCAGGCAACATGATATGATCATAGCCAACACAGTCCAAAATATTCACTGCAGAAAAAGATACACTTGGAAAATATCAGGGGATATCCGAAGATATAAAATCGACTATATTATAGTAGGAAAGAGGTTCAAAAAATCAGATACATAGATGCACAACATACCTAGACGCTGACGTGAACAGCGACCATAATCTTCTCGTGATGGAATGTAATGTAATTGTAAACTTACAAAAATAACCCAAAAAAACAAGGAAATATAATTTAAGAATGCTAAAAGATAATAACATAAATACAGCCTACACATCCTACACCAATGAAATTTAATATTAAACCCATCATTTTAAAGTGATACCAATGAAGATAAATGGAATAAAATAACGAATGTAACACATCAATCAGCCAGTAAAATTTTGAAAAAACACGTTGAGTTTTTTCTATAAAATAAAATGTGTAAAAAAATTAATTTTAAGGTCATTGCATTCCAGCATATTTTAAGAGCTCCAAATGTAACTCTTAACGATTTACAAATCACATTATTGGTAAAATTAGTGAAAATAATGTTTATACAAAATTTGTTTTTATAATAATACTTTAACCCAATTTATATTTCAAATTCATTATTTAAAATTTTGTCAATATAAACAAGATTTAAACGATTTTTTTGGACTTATGTAATACACTCATGATTTGCATATTGAAATATTGTAAAAAAAGTTATTAGAATGGTACGTATCCCATCTAGAAAATTTTGTTACATACTTTTAAAACCTATTAACAGTTTAACATTTAATTTAAGTTATAACAGTAAAAAAACACAAATAACTGTTACTTAAAAAAATGTGACGTATCGAAAGAAGTTTGAATATTTGTTTGTAAAACGGTTTTTTTTTTATACTGTTTAAGTTTAAAATTAGGAAAAAGAAATAAATGTAAGATACCGAATGTTCAAATATGTGAACATGTAATAGCATATAGATGTCTGCATTTTAACAGGATTGTAAATTTTTTTAGATTAGTATACTAGTGTTAGAATCACAAGACATAAGTTCATAAAAAACAACCATAGTTTATTAACTAAAAGCGTGTTTTAGATCTGTATACATTTTATTTGTTTTGGTAGTCAATCTCAGTGAACTGTAAATAATATTATTATACATCATTATAAATATGTTTAATAAACATTGTTTATAGTATCTTCTTGAAACTGTAAAATAGCAGTATATAATATATATTTCTACTTCTATTTATGAGCGGATGTAAGGAGTATAAAATAATACTAATTTAAACACACAAGATCACAGTGGCATATTAGGAAACATTTTTCTTGATGAAATCTGTACATTTGATTTTGAAATATTATTGTCAAACTGTTTACTATTCTTAAAATATAAAATATTTGAATCAATACGATACTCAAATAACAATATAGTACAGGGTCCGGTAAAAAACCTCCCGTATTTTAGACGTTTATATTTAAAGTTATTTATAGGTAAAACGGTTTTCCGGGTATAGATAGATAGAGGTCTACGTGCCATTTTCAGTAATTATAATGGCGTGGCACGGTGAGCATCACACAAGAATTAATTGAGAGAGATTTTGAAACTCGCAGAGCTGTTTGTGAAGACATTCTTCAAAACATTCCCGTTGGTACTGTTTTAACTTCGTCTGATAAGGCCCATTTCCATTTATCGGGTACTGTGAATAAACAAAATTTCCGGTACTGGGCAACAGATAACCCTCAAGAACATTGTCAACGACCACTTCACAACCCTTATGTGACACATTGGAGTGCTGTTGCTATATTTGATGTGTTAGGTCCGTATTTTTTTGAAGAAAATTGGCAAAAAGTTACAGTTAAGTGGAGCGCTACTGTCACATGATTGAGGAGACCTTCCTCCGACCAAACTTAAATCAGTTTACTAGGAACCACAAAAAAGATTGGTTCCAACAAGAAAGGAACCACAGCACACACTTCACGGCGTTCACTAACCATTTTGAGAGAGATATTTCCAGGACATCATCTCTCTTTACGAGGAGACATCACCTGGCCCCCAAAATCCTCCGATTTATCACCTTGTAATTTTTTTCTTTGGGGACATTTAAAGGCCTAAGTCTACACTCATGACCCAACATCTTTGGAAGCATTTAAGGAGGCAATCACTCAGGGAGTGGCAGCCATTACACCACAAATGACTCGACGAGCAATGGAAAACTTCCGGGAAAGGCTTCGTAAATATGTAAATAATAGAGGACAATATTTAACAGATATAATGTTTAAGACTAAGTAATTATTTTATTTAATGTAAAATGGCATAGTATTTAATTTAAAAAATTTAATAAAATTGTTCTGTTAAATTGTTTATTTATTTGTAATTGCCTTTTAAAATATGGGAGGTCTTTTTGCCGGACCCTGTATAATAAAAATTATTAGTACAGAATATTGATTGAGTATGGATAATAGGTACATAAAAAATATTAAAGGTAGGTAGTATTATAAGATTTTCATTATAATGATTATTATTTATTGATTATTAAGGTATTGTAATTAGCAGGGGTATGCCTAAGGGGTTTGGGTGTTCAAACGGGCAAACGTAAATTGCGCCCAACGAAGGGAAACAATTGTAAATTGCGCCCAGTATTTTTCAAGTAGAAAGTTTTGTGTAGTAAATTGCGCTCTGTATTTTTCAGGTACAAAATTCTGCATATAAATTGTGCCTAATAGAAATATTATTTTTATGATAGTCATTTAGCATTACCCAGAGGACACCACGAGAGGGCGATTATCACTGTCTTCCAAAAATGTTTTTTTAATTTACTTGAGATGAATAAATTAATTAATAAAAATAGAAAAATTCATTTTTTTTTTAAATATTATGGTATTAACTATAATTTTTTAAATATTTTTTGTTAGGTTAATAATGTTAATAATAAAAAATATAGTTATAAGTTATTTGCATAGTAATGATACAAAATCTTAACATATTCATAATTTACTTAAAAATAGGAAAATTCATTTTTTTTTTTTAATATTTTGGTATTAACTATAGTTTTTTTTTAAAATTTTTTTTTTTAGGTTAAAAATGTTAATAATAAAAAATACAGTGAGTACAGGAAAGATTCACAAGTCGAGTTGTCCTTTAGTTGCCTGAGTTAATGTTGCGGAAGCTGATGCCCAAATACTCGGAGGAAAGTCAGCGAATAAAATATACGTGTTTTAAACATAGCAAGAAAATTGTCTGATTCGATTATCTTCAGGCATTGTAGGCATTAATTCATAGTTAAAATAATTGCAAACATTTTCTGGCTCTAAAAATACCAGGTAATGATGAAATCAAGGTCACTTAGTAGATACTATGGGCGCAATTTACTATACCCATTTTAGACCTCGAAAAATCCCAGGCGCAATTTAATATAGTATTTTTATTACCAACTTAATATGGGAGCAATTTACAAACGCCCGTTCAAACCTTCCCAAAATTTTAACGAATTTAGAAAAAAATGTTGCTTAATATTTTTATTAAATTCAAGTATAATATTATAAACATTTGCCAGGGTTATTTTTATAATTTATTGTCGATCTATCTAATGTATACAATTTATTATTACCTATAAAATTTTTTATTATGTGAAATAAATGGTAGTATATGTAAATATTGAACCCTTCCCTGAAAAAAATGTATAGGCACGCCCCTAATTATTAAGTATTATTATTATTATTAATATAATTGATTTTTATTTATTACCTATCATAATAACATAGAACGGTGTTGATGTTTGAAACAGTTTCTATTTTAATTATTAAAATTGGTAATTGGGCACCGTATTTGGTTAGAATGTAGAATAGGAAAGTAGTCAAAATAATGAAATTTAACTTATAATCTTCTTTACAAAGTTTCCGAAAAAAAGTATAAAAAAATCTCGGGGGAAGGGATGCAAATGTCCCTATCACCACCTCTCAAATACGCAATCAAAAAGTGATCAGAAAGTTATAAAGAGTGTTCGTTGAAATTAAAAATTCAAACAAAAAAATATAAATATTATAATAAAAATAAAAATTTAAGTAAATTATTAATTTCAATATTATTTCCATTGTGAAAGTCGGCACAAAATATTTTTACAGCAATCAAGTGCTTTTGTCACGGACTGATAAAATTTTAAACATTATATATCATAAATTCAAGAAATAACAATAATATTTTTCAAATTTCAAAGGTGGTTTGATTTGAGATATGATTATGTACGTATAATAATTCTTGAATAATTCAAGAATCTTTATTATTAAGATTCTTGTATTTTACCTTTTTATTTGGAAGTCATTATAGTAATAATAATAACTTGTATATTCTTAGTAATTTTTGTATTAAATAAAAGTCTTAAGAGTCTACCAAACCTTGTTATAGTACTTATTAATATTAGTGAAGACTACTTGCATATTAGTTGAAAATAATTATTTTACATTGAAAATCGTGTTTTCGCATTGATTGCAAGAATCTATTATTTTAAAGTCACGTTTACTTCAAACAATTTGAATTCTAATAAACAAACCTGTAGCATAGTATGGTATTATCAGGGGTCGACGGCCAGTCAATTCAATTTTTTACTTAAAAACGGAATAATCACTTTCGGATGGTTTATTCTACAGAAACAAAAAAAAAAAACTCCACTGTGCAATCAACCAAATGATGATTTGATGTAAAGAAAAAATAAATTCAGTTTTGTAATTATATAATGCAGCTGTGTTCGATGATGATTATAAAAACTTATAACTGTTTTTTAAGTTAATTTTCAGCAATTATTCAACTCATCAATTATAATTAATTTTTTTTTTTAATTACATAATATTATAAATATATTTTTAGTAGAAAATGTATTAAGTTAAAATTGTCTTTTACATATTTTGCATATTAGAATATATTAGATAGTTTTAAAAATATTTCTGAGTATAATAAAATGTTTGTGATGTTAATGGAAATATTAGAAAATCATTTTTATGAACTTTTAATTTTTTAATGTGTGTATGCGTTAACAACCCATTTATTACGGGTAGTTTTATCTTCACTTACACATCTTAATTTATAATATGATAGATAAAATTAAATAACGGATAATCAGAGTATTTTATACATGGATAGACTTATAGTAAGTGATTGCTTAAATACGAGGGTTATTCAGAAAGTGAGAACGTTTTGTAATAAAACAAACACTAGGTACAGGAAAATTTTTTTATTATATATATCTAAAAGAGTGACTAAAATGCTACTTTTCTACATAGTCACCAAACAAATTAAGGCACTTATCGTAGTGGTGGACAAGCTTCGAAATTCCTTCGTCATAGAAATCCGCCGCCTGTGATCTCAGCCATTCAATGACCAGTGTTGGGAATAGATAATGCAAAATTTATCTAGATAAAGATAAGAGATAAAAAAAATTAAAATATCTAGATAAAGATAAAAGATAATTTCATTTTTATCTAGATATTTATTTAGATTAGATTTATCTAGATTTTTATCTAGACTCAATTATAATCATTGTTATCAATAGGTACCTAGGTATTTAAAGTTTATTGTAGTAATGCAGTGTACTATTAAGCAGTATTTACATATAATTTACAATATTTAATGATAGTTAATCACTAAAATGTTACAAAAAAAAAAAAAATTAAAATTGCTCTAAACATATCAGGATGAATACAGAATACATGAAAAATTATTTTAACTTAACAATATTTTTTTCCATATAATATTAATTTGATGATTTTCGTTATTCTATAAGTAGTTACGACTTAACGGGTTCCAAGAGTGAAGTAATAACTATTCAGCGTATGAGTGACATATGTATATTAAAATCAAATACCTATTATATTTGGAACTTCCGTTGAAAAATAAGAAATTAAGTTTAAAAATACCAAAAATATTTTCCCGACATGAAAATACAAACAAAATGTCATACCAAAAAATAATAATTACTCATTAATAATACATGAATTATGATTATGAATACATAATTTATATGTATAAAAGAAAGTCAGATTAGTTACAGAATTTATAATTCAAGAACGATTGGACCGATTTTGATCTCTGATTTGTATGATATAAATAATAATATAATGCTGTAATGATATGAGAATTTCCAAACATTCGTCAACTTTACTAATTTTGGCAATATTACCAGTGACAACATCGACATGTGAGCAGTTTTTCTTAAAGATAAAACACATAAAAACATATTTAATAACAAGAATGGGGGAAAATCGTTTAAATTGGTTTGCTTTGCTTAATA